>NW_021833012.1:0-91499 GCF_006345805.1 Octopus sinensis
AGGGGTAGTGGGGGAGGAGGAGGGAGTAGGGCGTATCCGGTGTAGATGAGTAGGGCGTATCCGGTGTAGATGGTGAGAACAGGGTATACTGGTATTGGTGGTGGGGGTGAGAACAGTGTTCACCGGTATTGGTGGTGGCGGTGAGAACAGTGTTCACCGGTATTGGTGGTGGGGGTGAGAACAGTGTTCATCGGTATTGGTGGTGGTGGTGGGGGGGGGGGGCACCGCCAATGGCGGAAAGATGGGAAAAGACGGGATTACGGCTTGAGGTAGCCTAAGGTTAAATTTCGTAGAGAGAGAGATAGGAAAGATAAATCAAGTTATGGCGAAGGCTTGAAAGTAGCCTAAAAGGTTAAATTTTCGTAGTGAGTGAGATGGGTAAGACGAATCAAGTTATCAATGTATGAATAAACGTAGTAACAACGAATAAAAATAGTAAGATAAATTTTTAAGAACTTGCTGCGATATATATATATATATATATATACATATATTTATTTATTTATTTTATTTTCAGTATATATGTATCTTTATTCTTAGTATATATTTATATATGTATTCATTTTCAGTATATTTTTATTTTATTTTTATTCGGAAGTCCAACAGTGAAGGGAAGGTGGTGAAGCAAGCAGACCTTACAGGTTGGAAGCATGTAGTGAGCGACCTGCACGTAGGTGGCCCATGCTGGATATAAAATCGTCTCCTTGCCGCCCAAGACAGTGGTAAAATTCAGTTGCTGCATGGGTGTCTGAGCAGTTCCATTTGGAGAGGGCACCACTCACCTGGAGGCCGGGGAGGTTGTAGAAAAGGTGAACCAAAAATTGCCTGTCTTTCTATATCTGGTCAGATTAGCATGACTGAAACAAGATAAACACAAAATCTATGCTATTTTAGTCCAGAGATTGCTTGTACACGAAATCAAATTGAATGCTGGATCAGGAACAAACCCAACAGAAGGGGATTCTGACAATGAATGAGAGCCAAATGGAATGAGATAGGACTCTTCGAAACAAGTGAGCAATTGTTAGCCGACCAGGCAAGAGCAATTAGAGCAAAAAGGTGGTTAACGGACATGGAAATTGAAGAGATAAAAAGAAAAGTAGAAAGGAGAAATAATCCTTCACCAACAGATAACGTGCCCAGTGAGAACAGAGAAAGAAATAACGGCAGTGAAGATGTAGAACAAAGTGTAAATGTAAATGCATTCTCCACAAATTAAGCAGAAGTAATAGGAAGAGCTGTATCACAAGAATACGGTGATGACCAACAAGATGTAGAGAGGATATATTTGAGAAGACCAGGATCAAGACCCTTCCCTCCATAATCTGAGGTACATTGACCAATGCAAGATCAAGGTTGAAACCATAAAGATAAATTCAGTTCTTGGGCTGTTCCATACGAGAAATATCACTGAAACTCACAAGATTATTTGGGGTGCAGCAACTGTTGCTGCAGATAGACTTGGATAGAAAAGGAAAGAACAAACAGAACGTAAAGAACCGTTCTGGTGTAGAGGAATTTGTAAGGAACAAAGTCATTTAGGACAAGTTGATAGATTGAGAAGAGGGGAATTGCAGAATGAAAGTATAAGAATGATGCTGGAAAGGACAGATGGAATAAGAGATAAATTGTATGATGAGATATTGGAAGAAATGAAACAAAGAATTGGAGCAATCAAAGCAAAACAGGAAAGATAGAAGAAAATAATTCAAGCAGAACAGATTGTTAGAAGCATATGAGAAGTAACTGTTTCAGGAACTGGATGGGCAATTACACATAACAATGATACCAGAAGCAGAGGAAAGTAGGGCATTCTGGAGAGGGATCTGGGACCAATCTGCAGATGATAATAATGAAGCAGAGTGGCTGCATGAAATCCAAGATAGGTTAAGAAATATAGAAGGCAAAAAAGACATAAAAATAACTACAGAAATGATAAAAAAGCAGTTAAGAAAATTCCCAAATGGAAGAGCCAGGACTGGATGGGGTCCCAGATTATTGGATGAAGAAGCTGAGAGGGATCCATCAAAGGAGAGTGCAACAGCTAGATGAGTGCTCGCAGGAAGGTGCAGTACCCAGCTGGAAGACAAAGGGAAAGACATTGTTATGTGCCAAGGATCCTGGAAAGGGAAATGTTGCATCCAACTTTAGAACAATAACATGCTTTCTGCTCACGTGGAAACTAATGTCAGGTAATTTGGCTGCTGAACTGTACAGATGCTTGGGAAAAAGTGGGCTGCTACCCATTAAACAGAACGGGTACAGTAAAAGGAGCCAGGAAACAAAGGATCAGCTCTTGATTGCTAATCTAATTACCAATTAAATAAGTACCAGTTGTGCACTGGGGTTGATGTAATTGACTTAGCCACTCTCCTGAAATTGCTGGCCTTGTGCCAAAATTTGAAACCAAAATTCCAGTGATGTTTATGGTCAATAAAATAAGTACCAGTTGAGCACTGGGGTTGATGTAATTGACTTAGCCACACTCCTGAAATTGCTGGCCTTGTGCCAAAATTTGAAAGCAAAATTCCAGTGATGTTTATGGTCAATAAAATAAGTACCAGTTGAGCACTGGGGTTGATGTAATTGACTTAGCCACTCTCCTGAAATTGCTGGCCTTGTGCCAAAATTTGAAACCAAAATTCCAGTGATGTTTATGGTCAATAAAATAAGTACCAGTTGAGCACTGGGGTTGAGGTAATTGACTTAGCCACTCTCCTGAAATTGCTGGCCTTGTGCCACAATTTGAAACCAAAATTCCAGTGATGTTTATGGTCAATAAAATAAGTACCAGCTGAGCACTGGGGTTGATGTAATTGACTTAGCCACTCTCCTGAAATTGCTGATCTTGTGCCAAAATTTGAAACCAAAATTCCAGTGATGTTTATGGTCAATAAAATAAGTACCAGCTGAGCACTGGGGTTGATGTAATTGACTTAGCCACTCTCCTGAAATTGCTGGCCTTGTGCCAAAATTTGAAACCAAAATTCCAGTGATGTTTATGGTCAATAAAATAAGTACCATTTGAGCACTGGGGTTGATGTAATTGACTTAGCCACTCTCCCGAAATTGCTGATCTTGTGCCAAAATTTGAAACCAAAATTCCAGTGATGTTTATGGTCAATAAAATAAGTACCAGTTGAGCACTAGGGTTGAGGTAATTGACTTAGCCACTCTCCTGAAATTGCTGGCCTTGTGCCAAAATTTGAAACCAAAATTCCAGTGATGTTTATGGTCAATAAAATAAGTACCAGTTGAGCACTGGGGTTGAGGTAATTGACTTAGCCACTCTCCTGAAATTGCTGGTCTTGTGCCAAAATTTGAAACCAAAATTCCAGTGATGTTTATGGTCAATAAAATAAGTACCAGTTAAGCACTGGGGTTGATGTAATTGACTTAGCCACTCTCCTGAAATTGCTGGCCCTGTGCCAAAATTTGATACCAAAATTCCAGTGATGTTTCTTGTATTTATTATAATTAATAGAGATAGTGTTTACTTAGTATGTGTTAAATGTTGGTTATATTTTTCTGTTTGCTAATGTATTATACTAATAACATATTAGTATGCTCCTTCACCATCCCTACCCCTAGTTTCGACCTAGGAAGGTAATGATCATACAGTGCAAAATATGAATGGGTAGTGTTATGCAGGTTGAATTGAAGGCTACTGTATTACTTGCTCATGAATTCTGCCAAATGTGAGCTTTCTTTTCAGGTACATGAAGCTACTGTCCACCGACGCAGGGTCTCTAGGGCCCATACTTCCCACACCCTCAGGGTTGGCACCCTCAACGTTGGCACACTGAAAGGTAGGTCTGGCGAGATAGTTGAGATGCTTGAACGAGGTGTGTGGATATATGTTGCATGCAAGAAGTAAGGTGGAGAGGAGGTTCTGCTAGGTTCCTCACAGGCAAGGAACACAGGAAAAGATTTTCTGGGCAGGGAACACTGACGGGGTTGGAGGCGTGGGTATACTATTGCTGAGAAATGGGTAGATAAAGTAATTGAGGTAATCAGAGTATGCGACAGAATACTTAAGATTAGATTAGCGCTTCATCATAGTTTAGCAACCATTATATCAGCCTATGCTCCTCAGTCGGGGTTACCTGATGGACAGAAAGGCCGATTCTATGACACTCTACTGCAGACTACCTCGTTGACGAACGACAGAGACCTTCTCTTTGTGGCTGGTGACTTCAATGGTCACGTTGGACGACATGCTGGGGGCTTCCATGGCGTACATGGAGGCTATGGCTCTGGTTCCCGCAACGAGGAGGGAACCAGGCTGCTGGAGTTCTGCGATGCAAATAATCTTATGATTTGTAACACTAACTTCAGGAAACCTACCAGCCACCTAGTCACCTACCGATCGGGCCAACATACCAGCCAAATTGACTACATCCTTGCCAGGCAAAGGGAGAGATGGCTACTTATAAATGCCAAAACCTTCCCAGGCGAAGAATGTACCCCACAACATAGACTGGTAGTTAGTGACTTTAGGATCAGGAGTAGGAGGACAACCAGAAGACGACCAACATGGAGAAGAAGGATCTGGAAGCTTAAGGATCCTGCGAATGGACAGAGATTTAGAGACATGTTACTTGAAGCCTTTGACGAAGTAGAAGGGGATAGAGTATCACATGGGGTAGAGGGCAACTGGACGTTTCTAAGGGACAACCTGCTGAGAGCCACAGACCAGATCTGTGGCTGGTGCAAAGTCCCCTCTCGTCCCAAGGTAACGTGGTGGTGGAACAGTGTTGTAGACAGGGCTATTAGAGAAAAGAGACAGACTTGGAAGCACTGGAAGAATGGGGGTAGCAGGGAATTGTATCAGACTGCAAAAAGGGAAGCTAGGAGACAGGTCTATCTAGCCAGAGGGGAAGCAGATAAGAAAAAATTTGCCAATGTTCTGCGCCGTGAGGACCAAAGACTGGAGGTGTTTCGCGTTGCAAGACAGTATGTGAGAGAGAATTGTGATGTGGTAGGAGAGAAGTGTGTTCGCATGGAAGATGGTTCACTTGCGCTAAACGAGAATGCAAAGAGAGAGGCTTGGAGACGCCACTATGAAAGGTTACTGAATAAAGAAAATGAATGGGATAAAGAGAGTCTGCTGAACGTTGACCCAACAGAGGGACCAGCTATCAGGGTTGATAGTTCCATGGTAGCTAAGGCAATTAGAAGCATGAAGACAGGGAAAGCCCCAGCCCATCAGGTATCACTGCAGAGATGCTCAAAATATCTGGTAGCGTCGGCTATAGCCTAGTCACCTGTATAGTTAATCAGGTGATACATGAAGGAGTCATACCCAATGACTGGTGTAGCAGCATAATAGTCAACTGCTACAAAGGTAAAGGTGATGCCCTAGATACAAATAATTACAGAGGTATCAAGCTGTTGGATCAGGTGATGAAGGTTACAGAGAGGGTCATAAGCCAACTAATTAGAGAGAGAGTTAGTTTAGATGAGATGCAGTTTGGTTCGTGCCAGGGAAAAGTACCACTGATGCTATATTCCTGGTAAGGCAGCTGCAGGAGAAATACCTAGCCAAAGATAAGCCCCTGTACCTGGCTTTTGTTGACATGGAGAAAGCCTTCGACAGGGTCCCCCGATCCCTCATCTGGTGGTCAATGAGGAAACTAGGAATAGATGAATGGTTAGTGAGAGCTGTGCAAGCCATGTACAGGGATGCTGCTAGTAAGGTGAGGGTTGGCAATGAGTACAGTGAAGAATTCCGGGTAGAGGTAGGGGTCCATCAAGGTTCAGTCCTCAGCCCCCTCCTATTTATCATAGTCCTCCAGGCAATAACGGAGGAATTCAAGACAGGATGCCCCTGGGAGCTCCTCTATGCTGATGACCTTGCTCTAATTGCTGAGTCATTATCAGAACTGGAGAAGAAGTTTCAGGTGTGGAAGCATGGTTTAGAATCGAAGGGCCTTAGAGTCAACCTAGCTAAAACCAAAGTCGTAATAAGTAGGAAGGTAGACAAATCACAAACGCCTTCAGGTAGATGGCTCTGCTCGATCTGTAGAAAAGGTGTAGGTAGAACTCTATAAGATGCACCAAGTGTAAGCTATGGACACATAAGAGGTGCAGCAATGTCATAGGAAGGCTAACTAGGAAGATGGTTTTTGTATGTGGCAGATGCTCGGGAGCATTAACCTCTGAAAATCTGCAGAAAACAACTTCCGTCACTTTCCAGGGGGAAAAATTAGAAGTAGTTGATAGCTTCCGTTATCTTGGTGACCAAGTCAGTAGTGGGGGTGGGTGTGCTGAAAGTGTAACGGCTAGAGTAAGAATAGCCTGAGCAAAGTTTAGGGAGCTCTTACCTCTGTTGGTGACTAAAGGCCTCTCGCTCAGAGTAAAAGGCAGACTGTATGATGCATGTGTACGAACAGCCATGCTACATGGCAGTGAAACATGGGCCGTGACTGCTGAGGACATGCGTAAGCTCGCGAGAAATGAAGCTAGTATGCTCCGTTGGATGTGTAATGTCAGTGTTCATAGTCGACAGAGTGTAAGTACCTTGAGAGAAAAGTTGGACCTAAGAGGCATCAGATGTTGTGTGCAAGAGAGACGATTGCGCTGGTATGGTCATGTGGCGAGATTGGATGAAGATAGGTGTGTGAAAAAGTGCCACACCCTGGCAGTTGAGGGGACCTGTGGAAGAGGTAGACCCAGGAAAACCTGGGTCGAGGTGGTGAAGCACGACCTTCGAACTCTAGGTCTCACCAAGGAAATGACCAGAGACCGAGACCTATGGAAGTATGCTGTGCGTCAGAAGACCCGGCAAGACCAGTGAGAACAATAAAAATCAAATCATATATCAGAAAGCAGGGGTTAAGTGACCCATCTGTTCGTGTCCACTGTCAGCCTCGTCTGGCACCCGTGTCGGTGATACGTAAAAGCACCATTCGCTCGTGGCCGTTTGCCAGCTCTGTCTGGCCCCGTGTCGGTGGCACGTAAAAGCACCATCCGTTCGTGTTCGTTGCCAGCCTCGCCTGGCCCTGTGCCGGTGACATGTAAAAGCACCGTCCGTTCGTGGCCGTTTGCCAGCTCTGTCTGGCCCCGTGTCGGTGGCACGTAAAAGCACCATCCGTTCGTGTTCGTTGCCAGCCTCAGCTGGCCCCCGTGCCGGTGACACGTAAAAGCACCGTCCGTTCATGGCCATTTGCCAGCTCTGTCTGGCCCCGTGTCGGTGGCATGTAAAAGCACCATCCGTTCGTGTCCGTTGCCAGCATTGCCTGGCCCCGTGCCGGTGACACGTAAAAACACCATCCGTTCGTGGCCGTTCGCCAGCTCTGTCTGGCACCTGTGCAGGTGGCACGTAAAAAACACCCACTACACTCGCGGAGTGGTTGGCGTTAGGAAGGGCATCCAGCCGTAGAAACACTGCCAAATCTGACTGGGCCTGATGAAGCCCTCCGGCTTCACAGACCCCAGTTAAACCGTCCAACCCATGCTAGCATGGAAAACGGACGCTAAATGATGATGATGATGATGATGATATTACTTTGTCTTCAAATAATTTCCTGTATTTACCCACTGAACTCCCCAGCTCACCCCTAATCCCTCACCAACGAAATGATTTTATCTTTTTACTTTTTCATAATTTTAGTTGTGCTGGACGTTTGTAGCAGAGATCATATACTGCAAAATGTGGAGTTAGATGTTCAACCGTTCTGGGAACCATGTGAAGAAAATACCATTTCAAGCCAGCAAGTCCATGACTATTTACTACCTTCCAAGTTCCATCTGACTTTCTTACAGAAACATAAAATCATAGTTAATGACCAATTAATGAGATGGGCTGAAGTAATTTGGAAAGATTCCAAGTTTAATAAACTGAAATTAAGTTATTCTGAAGGAAATTTGAAGCAAATTGAACAACGTTTGGAAGAGTTATTAAATTCCATTATGTTGAAATTATTGATGTTCCAACCGATATTTTTGAAGAAGTTGCTAGAACATTTAAAAGTGAAGAGGATAAGGTGTATTTTTATTTTGATAACCGAAATTTCCAAGCTAATATTTTGGGATTTAATAAAAGTAACGTGATTAAAATGAAAAACAGACTTTTGGATACTTTTAGAAGGAAATGTGAGTTTAATTTAAATATTCATGAAAGACGTATTCTATCTGGTCACAGATTTTTTGAGCAGGCAGAAAGACAATTTGAAGGTCTACAAGTCAGAATTCATGGTAACAAAGTTGTTTTTGAATGCCAGTATTCCAAAGTAGCTAATTGTCAAAATAGTATGTATAAAATTCTTCAATCAATGGTTAAATCTGAATTGTGTTTGCCTTTAAATACTGGAATGATCATAAATAAAAAACCAGTGAAAGAATATCTTGATGACAAACTGAGGAACAAGAATTGTATTGGTTCATGGGAAACGGGTGATGGTGATTCAGTAATACTTTATGCAAGTGATAAAACACATCTTTCACTTTTGGAAATAATTCTGAAACAAACTTTTGTTGCCAATACATTGAATTTTATTGATAAAATTAAGGATACTCCAAATTATGGAAAGTGGCTGACATTTGTTGAAAAACTAAAAGAAGAGTTTCCAGATTTCCATTTTATTGGAGAAAATTCTATTGTTGCTATTGATGCTGTAGTTAATGCTATAAAAAACAAAATTGCTAACTTTAAGCAATCTTTAACTTATGAATCTTATATATTGATGCCTCTTGAACATTTCCTCTTTCTTAAGAGTTCAAAGAACAAGAAATCAATGACTTTGGTGCGAAAAATAAAATTAAGAATGTGTGTCTCAAAGATTATAAGTTACACCTGGAAGGAACACAAGAGCAAATTAAAAAACTGGAAACATTTATAGAAAATTTAAGAAAGGATACCAGCTCACAAGAAGTGAAATTAGAAATGTTTAGATTTCGAGAATTTCTGCAGAGTGAAGAAGGAAACACTTTCTTGTGTGAAATGCAGAAGAAATCTGAGAGTATAATATCTTTAAATTCAGATTTAGGAAGTGAAACAGACGGAATACTAAATTTTGTGTATAAAAACTGTGAAATAGTGTTGAAGGAAGATGACATCACGACTCTGGACACAGATGCTATTGTTAATGCTGCAAATGGTAAATTGGATCATAAGGGAGGAATTGCGGCAGCCATTGTGCAGAAAGGTGAGTAATACCATTTTTTATAGTTCATGTTTCTAGATCCAAGTGTGGTTGAGAGGCTTGCTTCCTGACCATGTGGTTTCAAGTTCAATCCTACTCAGCATTTTGGACAAGTGTCTTCTATTATAGGTCAATGGTTGGCCAAAGCCTTGGAAGTGGGTTTCGTTGATAGAAACTGAAAGAAGCTCATTGTATATACATACATACATATATATATATATATATATATATATATATATATATATGGGGGGGGTAACCAGGTGTAAATGAACATCACCATCACACACTTTTTACTTATTATATATTGTTCATTCATTTTTATACTTTTTGATATCTAGTTATACGTTTTATAAAAATATATTTGTTATTTATGTTTTGGTTTATGTCTATCACTGTTTGAGTTGCATAATACTGTGCCATTTCCAGTCTTCCATGAAAAACATGTCTGACCATGGAAAAATATTCCCTCATTTGGAAACATGTGGCAATTGGCTACAAGAAGGACATCCAACAATGGACATTAAAATACGGTGGTGGTGAATTGTTTATAGATTTGAGACACTTGATCACTGACCAGTCCCCAAAATCTGGATAATTATAAATGATTGCAGCAATGTTACATTCCATTTAAAGAAACTTATGTCTGATGCAATGCTGATCTCTTCTTCTGTTACACTCCATTCCATACCACTTGTGTCTCTCATGCTTCTATGTAGTTGCTCATCCTACTTTCCCCTCTCTTATCTCCTCTCTATCACTCACGTTCATCATTCCTTGCCATGTTACTCTTCCTCTTATCTTTATGTCCTTTTTTCCCCTTCATTCTTAAACTCTCCTACCATTATCAACTGCAAATGTTTGCCAAGTCCTGAACTGCCCTTAACTACAATTCAAAAAATATTGTCGTTCAGGTTTGGAAAACATCCCCTCCCTCCAAATGTCCCCACCACCTACATGACCTACAAGCCTGTAGCTCTTTCCCTTCTCGTGTCACTAAACCTGAATTCGCCCTTTGCTCTTCCCTACACTGCCATACATTTCCCTTCCTCTCTAGCACCACCATCTTCACTGGTGCTCACGACTGCTCCTTCCATATCATTGATTCCTTCTCTTGCACCTTCCGTAATCTGATTTACTCCATCCCCTTCACTCTTTGCCATTCCCCATACATTGGACCGACTGGTTGCTGCCTGTTTGATGAACACCTTCACATCATCAAGCTCTGTAATGACCCCCTGGTCTTGTGCCATTACTGCTTCATTGCTCATTCCCTGCAACATCTGTTCATGTTCAGACTGGCTTTGTAACAAATGCCACCCAGACTCCTGTCTCCATATAGAACGGGAAATAATTCTCCTTCTCTGTAGTCAAGTCTCTTACAGTCTAAATTCTGCATCCCTTTTCATTTCAAACCCTCCTTCACCTACAAACCACCCACTACTTACATTCCCAGTGTCCCCTCAACATCTACCCACCCACACACACACCTACTCTACACTGTTGAACTCATTACCCAACACCACATTCAAACAGCATGTACACACATCCACATGCACTCATTCCTTCTCCTCCTCCTTTGCCCACACTGGCACCCACCCACCCCTCATGCTACCCATCCTCACGCTTATAACAGCAACTATATCATAACACACCTACACTTCCCAACACCTACCACTTTCCTCACCCATCTTCCACCAAACACCTCTATCCAGTTTCACACTTAACACATTGAATCGGATGTCTGATAGTTTCATAAATATACACACAAAAATAGAAAGCAGGGGCGCACACACATACACACACTCACACAAGATATGCACTCAATAGCTTCATATATACACACACACATCTACACATACACGCATAAACACACACTTCTACACATAAACTCACAAACACACACACAGTGTACATGCACACAATAGCTATATATATACATCCTCTTGCTTGCACACACAGTTGCATTGCATAAGCCTTATACACACACACATAAACCAAAAGGATGGACTTACATACACACATGCATAGATACTTATACACAGTACTCACACACATGTGTGCTCACATACACGTGTCAAGTTCATAGTTGTCTCCCTTGTCACTAGCACTTCAAGTCAGCTCTCATAGATGTCTCCCTAGGTTGCCAGAACCACTCACATCTTCAGCAACCTCTTCCTCCTCTCATCATTTCAGCTTGTAGTGACACTCTGACACAAGTTTCTCCTCTTCTCTCTCTATTTTTCTCTCTCTCTTCTTCTATTCCTTTTGTCAAAGAGTAGGCTCAGAATGTTAGACACTTCCTAATTTCTCTAAGCATAAAGTTGATACGCTTCTGCTGTGGAGGACAGGTCTTCTTGAGCACAGCAAGCCACCAGGTATCTTGGTCCTTTGTCATCTCGTCCAAAAGGTTCACCGTTCTCAGGTTGTTCTTCAGTACTTCGCCCTGTTTTCCTGGGCCTCCCTCTTCCACAAGCCCCATCCACTTTGAATGTACAGCACTTCTTCGTGGAGCTGTCAGCATCCATCCACATCACATGTCTAAGCCAGCACTCTCTTCTCTCACACACTGCATCTAATTCTTCTTATGCCAAACTTCTCAATACACTAACATTCTGTTGCATATATATACATATACACACTTGTGTGTGTATATATAGAAGTAACGTATTATAGAATTAAAATATAATACATATATTGATATAATATATCACAATATCATTATCATCATTGCTTAATGTCCGTTTTCCATGTTGGCATAGGTTGGTCAGTTTGACTGAAAAAGGCAGCAAGTGGGCAGAAACGTTAGCACGCGAAATGCGTGATGGTATTTCGTCTGCCATTAAGTTCTGAGTTCAAATTCCGCCGAGGTTGACTTTGCCTTTCATCCTTTCGGGGTCGATTAAATAAGTACCAGTTATGCACTGGGGTCGATATAATTGACTTAATCCGTGTGTCTGTCCTTGTTTGTCCTCTCTGTGTCTAGCCCCTTGTGGGCAGTAAAGAAATAGGTTTGACTGAAAACTGGTAAGCCAGGGGATTGCATCAGCTACCAATCTGATTTGGCAAAGATTCTACGGCTTGATGCCCTTCCTAATGCCACCCACTCTGAGAGTGTAGTGGATGTTTTTTACATGCCACTGGCACGGATGCCATTGGCCTGACACTGGCATTGGCCATGACTACAGTCTCACTTGTTTTGACAGGTCTGTACAAGCACGGTATCTTACCAAAGGTCTCGGTCACCTGTGACTGCTTCCATGTGACCCAATGCTCAAACGGTGCTTTTTGTGTGCCACTGGCATCAGCCATGACTATGGTTTGACAGGTCCTCACAAGCTCAGCATATCACCCAACATCTGAAGGGTGCTTTATATGGGCCAGTTATGCTACAATGGCATTGGCCATTACTCCAATCTCACTTGGCTTGACAGGTCATCTCAAACATCACATATTGTCAAAGATCTTCGTCACTGCCTCTGTCAGGTTCAAAGTATGAAGGTCATGCTTCACCACCTCATCCCATTTCTTCCTGGATCTACCTCTTCCACATGTTCCCTCCACTGTTAGGGTGTGACACTTCTTCATACAACTGTCCTCATCTACATGCATCACATGACCATACCAGTGCAGTCATCCCTCTTGCACACAACATCTGATGCCTCTTATCCCTAACTTTTCTTTCAAGATGCTTACACTCTGTCAAACATACACACTGACATTGCACATCCAGTGAAGCATACTGGATTCATTTCTTTCAACCCTACATATGTCCTTGGCTCTCACAGCCCATGTTTCACTGCTATGTAGCGTAGCTGTTCGCACACAGGCATCATACAATCTTACTTTCACCTTTGGTTGCCAGCAGGGTCAGGAGCTCTCTGAATTTTGCCCTGCCATTTTTATTCTCACTGCTACACTCTCAGAGTATCCACCTCCACTGATGATTTGGTCACATAGATAACAGAAGCTATCTACTACCTCTAGCTTAGACCTCTGGCATTTGATGGAGTCTCTTTTCTGTACATTTCTAGTGTTTATCGTACATGTGCCTACTCCACACACACAAACTTTTTTCCCTGTTAATCTTCCTTTGATATTGCTGCACCTTTTATGTGTCCATAGCTTACACCAGGTACATCTTACGGAGTTGCTACCTATGCCTTTTCTTCAGATTGAGCTGGGATATTTGGAGGGATTTGTGATTTGTCTGCCTTACTGCTTTCAGTTTTGCCTGGTTAACTCTAAAGCCCTTCAATTCTAGACCTTCTTTCTATACTTAAATATATTAATTTATGATATATATTAACATATATTAGCATGTATTAAACAGAAACTTAAGAAAGCAAATATCTTTGCAGGTGGGTTTGAAATTCAGGCGGAATCTAACAAAATTATGAATCAAAGAAGGAGTGAACTGAAAACTGGAGAAGTAGTGTCAACTAAAGCTGGTAAACTCAAATGCAAGACTATCATTCATGCTGTTGGACCCGTTTGGAATAATGGACGAACCAATGAAATTTTTCACCTTTCAAGAGCTGTTCAAAATTGTTTGGCATTCCTTGAAGAAAAGTCTTATACATCAATTGCAATTCCTGCCATCAGTACAGGTAAGAATTTACCATTTTTATTCTGTTCAAATTATTTGGTATAGAAATAGTAATTACACTATTTAGTGTATAGCAAGGCAACTATCCTGTCCCTCTATTCTAACCTCTCCCCTGGCACCCATCCACTTCCCTTGGTTTCACTCCCCCTCTCAACTAAAAGCCTTTGTCTTGCAAGTAACTTGGCCATCCCACAGGTGCTTTTTACGTGACACCAGCTCCTGTGACGGTGTCACATAAAAAGCACCCAGTGCATTCTCTAAAGTGGTTGGCATTCTGTAAAGGAAGGGCATCCAGCCATAGAACCTATACCAAAAGAGAAAATTGGTGCCTGGGCAGCTCTCTGGCCTTGAAAACAGATGTGAAATGATGATGATGATGATAATGACTGGTGTCCGTGTCGGTGAATGCCGCTTGACTGGCGTCCGTGTCCGTGACATGTAAAAGCACAAACTGATCGTGGCCGTTTGCCAGCCTCCTGTAGCTCCTGTGCTGGTGGCACCTAATAAACACCCACTACACTCACAGAGTGGTTGGCGTTAGGAAGGGCATCCAGCTGTAGAAACACTGCCAAACCAGACTGGAGCATGGTGCAGCCTCCATGGCTTACCAGACCCCGGTCGAACCGTCCAACCCATGCCAGTATGGAAAACGGACGTTAATGATGATGGGGATGATGATGATATATTATTGTAGGAGATGTGGCAGCATGGTTAAAAAGCTGATGTTCCACATGATTTCTGATTCAGTTCCCTGGCAAGTCTTTTATTATAGACATGGGATGGCCAAAACCTTCTCAGTGGATTTGGTAGCCAGGAATTGAAAAGAGGCCTGTTGTGGCACAACTGACATTCTACAAGTACACTATTTGTTGTTGTTGTGTGAGTGTGTGACAGTCCCGGCACCCAAGCAGACAATTCTTGTCTGCCAACACTAACAATATAAGTGCCTTTATGCACCATATGAGAGGTTCTCTCACAGTAAATAACAAAGCATTTGGTGCTCAAACACAACATCCACATTTAGTTGGATATAAAAATTGCCTGTTGGTATTACTATTGCTTCTGTTGCTGTTAATTACCTTTTTCATAGGCTTGCTGGCTATTTGCAAAATCAGTGCCTTAACAGATACTGAAATTCTATATATGGTCAATAGATTTGGCTGTTATGTCTCCACTAGATGTCTTCTACTGAAGAGTCCAGGCAGGATGAAATCATGTCATCGTAGCAGATGGTTCTCGTCTGTTAAAAATATAAATATGAGTAATTTTATGCACCCAAGGCCCTGTGGGAGGTCCTCTTGAGGTAAATAATGCAGTTCTCTCTGTTCTAACATGACCTTTATGTTAAGTTGGATATAAAGATTGCTTTTCATATTAATACTGCTTGAGTCAACAATAATTATATATATATATATGTGTGTGTGTGTGTGTGTGTATACGTACATATATATATTTGTACATATATATATATATATATATCTGTATATACAAACATAGAAGAGATACCTGAAGAATAGGATATCTGACTCGCTAGAAAGAGCAGTTAAAAACACCAAGCCACCAATTGTTGTAATTCCCAAATTATTTTTCAATCACTTTCGGAATTACAACAATTGGTGGCTTGGAGTTTTTAACTGCTCTTTCTAGCGAGTCAGATATCCTGTTCTTTGGGTATCTCTTTTGTGTTTGAATGTACACTGTATTCTTCTCTGAATGATATATAGTCTATTGACTAATTTTTTCTCTCTAGTCCATTGGTAACTAAGAATTTTTCGATAAATATTCTTGTTACCCTAAGTTTTTAAATATATCTGTATATATATATATATATATATATATATATATATATATATATATATATATAATAATAATATTAGGGAATAAATCCAAACTTACAGGGAAAAATGGGATTTAGGATTAAATCCAATCTTATTGTATAAATATATTATATTATATTATATTATATTAAATTAAATTAGAGATAAAACCACTATTAGGCAAATCAAACAGTGAAAAACATAAGCCAATACATAAAATTAATTTTAAAATATAAAGTTAAAAATAAAAAATTATTTAAATAATTTAAACTTATAAATTATATATATATATACAAATATATATATATATATATATATATATATATGTATGTATGTATATTTTTATATTTATATATTATTTTATTTCTTAATTAATTAATTAATTAATTTTTTTTATATATCAAAAGTATTAAAAGTTTAATAGAAGATAAAGAGTAAAACACTACGATCGTTTCATGGCTGTACCAATTCGAATAACAATAATTTAAATTCAATTAATAATTCGAGTTATGGTTACAGTCAATCTTCAGGTTAATTGAAATATGTTAAAAATAATCAGAAATATTTAAACAATATTTTTAAGATATAAATAATATAATAATTTTACTTATAATAAACTCTATTATCAAACTAGAAACTTAAAACTTAACAATTATGATTATATCAAAATCAATTATAATGTTAAATATTAATTTCAATTTATAAGGTAGGAAACACACCAATAATCTAATATCGGTAATAGTCTATATCTAATTACATAAATATTAAAAAAAACAAAAAAACTATTATATACAAATTATCAATGAAAATATATAAATGTATATAAATATTATAATTAAGATCTAAAATAATCTCTATAAATAAATATATATGTACATATAATAAAAACCTAATAAATTAATTTTTCATATTTAAAGATGAAATAGCTAATTTTAAAAATACAAACAAACAAACTTAAACGAACTTTCAGAAATCTTATGTAAAATACTTATAGAAATAATCAATTCGTAGTTATATAGTATCGAATAAATACTATAAATATAATTATCAATGGGAATAACTAGCGAATATCAATTTTAAAAGACAATAACTAAGTTATGCTATTAAGTTAGACAGGGCCTGGACCAATCTTTAGTCGAAACATATCTAAGTTTATCAAAGTTTATCTAATTTTAATTATAAAAAATTTAAAACTACAATTAATACTATTAATACATGTATATACAAAAGCCTAACTTTAGATACCTCCACTTGCAAAGACCTGTTGAAGTAAGTGAAATCATTGTTGTGGCTGATGACAGAACCGCCTAATTGGTACCTGTGCCGGTGGAACGTTAAAAGCACCATTCGAGTGTGATCGTTGCCAGTGCTGCCTAACTGCTTCCTGTGCTGCTGGCACGTAAAAAGCACAATTCAAGCATGGTCATTGCCAGCGTCGCCTGACTGGCTCCTGTGCAGTTGGCATGTAAAAAGCACAACTTGAACATGGTCAATGCCAGTACCGCCTGACTGGCCCTTGTGCCGGTGGCATGTTAATGCATGCACTACACTCTCGGAGTGGCTGGTGTTAGAAAGGGCATCCAGCTATAGAAACTTTGCCAGATCAGATTGGAGCTTGGTGCCAGCCAACAGTCATACCGTCCAACCCATGCCAGCATGGAAAGCAGACATTAAACCTTCATTGCACTGTCCTAACTGGCCCAAACTTCGAAGTCACTGTCAGTAATATTCCTGCCCAAATGTAATGAATTTGTTCTCTACAAAAGGAGAGAGTAAACTATCCGATTAGTATGAAATTGTTCCTATTATAACTGAACATAGAAGCAAACATTAACTACATATAAATATCATCATCATCATTTAATGTTCGTTGTCCATGCTGGCATGGGTTGGATGATTCGACTGGGTTGGCATGCTGGAAGGCTGCACCAGGCTCCAGTCTGATTTGGCATATTTCTCTACAGCTAGATGCCTTTCCTAATGCCAACCACTCTGAGAGCGTAATAGGTGCTTTTACGTGCCACAGGCACAGGTGCCATTTGTATGATACTGGTATCTGCCATGACTGCAATTTTGCTAGGCATAATGGGTCTTCATCTCATAATGCCCAAGGTCTTGGTCATTGCCTCCATGAGGCCCAAGACTCGGAAGGAGCTTGGCCACTTTGCCTCCATGAGGTCCAGCACTCGAAAGGAACTCAAACATCTCACCTCCGTGAGGCCCAACATTCAAATGGAACTCAGCTTCTTTGCCTCCATCAGATCCAATGCTTGAAAGGAACTAGTCACTATGCCTCCATGATGCCCAAGGTTTGAAAGGTACTCAGGTATTTTTGCCACTGAGAGGTCTAATGCTCGAAAGGTACTCAGCCACTTTGCCTCCATGAGGCCCAACATTCAAAAGATGTTCTTTAGGTGCCACCAGCATAGTTTCACTTGGCTTAATAGGTCCTCTTAAGCAGAACACATCGCCAAAGGTCTCGGTCACTTGTCTGCCTCTGTGAGGTTCAAAGTTCAAAGGTCATGCTTCACCACCTCATCCCATTTCTTCCTGGGCCTACTGCTATCACAGGTGCCATCCACAGTTAGAGATCAGCACATCTTTACATAGCTGTCCTCATCCATATGCATCACATGACCATACCAGCATAGGTGTCTCTCTTGAACACCACTTCTAACACTTTATACATATGTGTGTGTAATCAAATGATAGTTATAAACAAGGATCACCATCTTACAAGCATTTCTGATCTTCAATGAAAACATGTGTGGCCATGGGGCAATATTAGCTTCCTTGGCAAGGGCTGGTGATAGGAATGTCAGCTACACATAGAAAATTTGCCTCAACCAATTCCACCTGAAGCATGAAAAAAGAGACATTAAAGTTATTATTATTATCATTATTATTATTGTTATTTCTATTATTATTATTATTATTATTATTATTATTATTTAACTGTACAAACAACGAAGAAAAGAAACGTGTTCAAGAAGAGAGAGAGACAAACTTAGATCTTATTAAATACTGTCGTATATTAATGAGTGTAAAGACCCCCCACCCCCGGTCATGAATGGCCATGATATTGCACCTAGAAAGTTCTCCTCTGTCTATTAAAGAATCTTCTTGTAAATGATGGAATTGTGTTGTTTCTTGGTATTGCAGCTGATAAATTACTGAAATTATATCATATGTTAATCTATATGTATAAAACAAAGTATGTCTGTGTTTGTAATATGTATGTATTTCTACAGTTTTCAACTGATTTTCACCAAACTTTACACACACATTACTTATGTGCCATGGATGTTTATGCACTATAACATTTTGTCCAGAGCTCCCACGCAATGTGACAAACTGACCATAAAAAAGTTCTTTACATGGCTTTTTCTCTAAAAACTGCAGTTTTTAACTGATTCTCTCTCTCTATTAATCTCTTTTCCTTTTTCCCACTTTCACATATACAAATATTCATTTCTTTCTTTCTCTCTCTCTATTTCTCACTCTCACTCTATTTCTCACGCTCTCTCTAACTCACTCTCTCTCTATTTCTCACTCCCTCTCTCTCTATTTCTCACTCACTTTCTCTCTCTTTCTCACTCTCTCTCTCTTTATTTCTCACTCTCTCTTTATTTCTTACTCTCTCTCTCTATTTTTCACTATATCTCTCTATTTCTCACTCTCTATTTCTCCCTCTCTCTATATTTCTCACTCTCTCACTCTCTATTTCTCCCTCTGTCTCTCTCTCTCTATTTCTCACTCTCTCCCTCTCTATTTCTCTCTCTATGAAAATTGGCTTCAGTGTGTTTCAGTTTTGTCGTGCGTATATATATATATATATATATATCGTTGTCTTCATGCTATCTGAATGTTCTCCCCACAACATTACTTTGCTTATTTTAAGTTTCCTGCACTCTCTCTATTTAAATGCACCATTTACATTTCTCCCTCTATCGGAAACCATTGTGTAATATTGTTTCCCTTTCATTCTTTCACTTTTGTGTGTGTGTTTGTGCATTCAATAAGGATGAAAATAGTACAGGACATTTCAAACCTTGACAATGATGATGTCACTTATACAAGTGTGTATGTATCTCTGAGTGTATGTGTGTGTGGGTGTACGAGTGTGTGTGTGTCTCTCTGACTGTGTGTGGGTTTTCACACTAGGTACATTATTAAACACATGCACATCTACACATATGCATACACATGTGATGACTGATATGCGTGAATGTATGTCTGCATGTGTCTCTCTTATTATATGTATATGTCTGTTTGTGAGAGTGTATGTGTGCGTATCGTCGCATGTGTATGTGTCTGTGAGTGCGTGTGTGTTTGCGTGCCCACTACCTACATCAGTGCTTTTCAAACTTTTTGCTGGAGCAGAACCCCAAGGAAACATTCCACTGGCTCGAGGAACCCCTGTGCAATAATTTAATAGTCTTATGCACACATATCTGCACAAGAGACTTAAAAATTACTGCCAATTTTAGCAGTTTTGTAACTTTTTGCGGAACCCCTGGACTGTACTGGTGGAACCCTAAGGATCCGTGGAACCCTGGCTGAAAACCACTGACCTACATTATTAAACAAGCTATCATCTACACAACCTCTTGACAAAAAACAATTACGTGGAAGGTCCAAATTATATGAAAATACATATCTACCGTTCCATTAACAGTTCATAATTATTGCAGCAGTTACAAGGGTGCAGGGTATTTGCAAATTGCTTATATTTGGTTAATTTATACAGTATACAAAAATATAGACATACTACATGCTTTCAAAAATAGAGATTAATGTATATTTTTTCTATGTTTATAATTTTTTGTTTAGAATATTGAAAAAAATTATGCCACCAAAGGAAAAACATAATCTTTCCAGAAACATCTATAAAGCAAGGAGTGCAGAAAACTGAAGGCGAGAGTCTCAAGAGATAATGGACATAAGACTTTGTCAACATCAGTAAAAGCATACTGTTGTTGTTAAGCAACAAGATGGGTAAAGGTGATTAGGTGATGGTCACGGGCTTAGGGGCGGGAGACCCCAGACCTTGGGAAAAAAAAAAAAAACTTTGGTCGTCTTGTAGTTGAGGGCTCTTCGTTGACACCCGACATCACTGGGAGGTGGCCCTCGAAGTCGCTGGAAATGGAGATCTCCAGGTCCAAATTCTTGAACGGCGTAGAAGCATGCTGCAGCATGTCAGATGTAGTCTCAATACAGAAGGGGCATGACACTTTCCAAAGAACACCAAACGCATGCTGCAACGCATCAAATGGAGTCTGAAGACAGAAGATGAGACTTTCTGAACATCAGCAATGGCATGCTGCAGTACATCAGATGGAGTCTCAAGAGGGAAGAAGGGACATGACACTTTCCAAAGATCACCAAACACATGCTGCAACACATCATATAGGACCTCAAGAGAGAAGGGAGATGAGACTTTCTGAAGATCAACAAAGGCATTCTGCTGGACATCAGATGGAGTCTCAAGACAGAAAGGAGATGAGACTTTCTGAAGATCAGCAAAGGCATTCTGCTGGACATCAGATGGAGTCTCAAGACAGAAAGGAGATGAGACTTTCTGAAGATCAGCAAAGGCATTCTGCTGGACATCAGATGGAGTCTCAAGACAGAAAGGAGATGAGACTTTCTGAAGATCAGCAAAGGCATTCTGCTGGACATCAGATGGAGTCTCAAGACAGAAAGGAGATGAGACTTTCTGAAGATCAGCAAAGGCATTCTGCTGGACATCAGATGGAGTCTCAAGACAGAAGGAGATGAGACTTTCTGAAGATCAGCAAAGGCATTCTGCTGGACATCAGATGGAGTCTCAAGACAGAAAGGAGATGAGACTTTCTGAAGATCAGCAAAGGCATTCTGCTGGACATCAGATGGAGTCTCAAGACAGAAAGGAGATGAGACTTTCTGAAGATCAGCAAAGGCATTCTGCTGGACATCAGATGGAGTCTCAAGACAGAAAGGAGATGAGACTTTCTGAAGATCAGCAAAGGCATTCTGCTGGACATCAGATGGAGTCTCAAGACAGAAAGGAGATGAGACTTTCTGAAGATCAGCAAAGGCATTCTGCTGGACATCAGATGGAGTCTCAAGACAGAAAGGAGATGAGACTTTCTGAAGATCAGCAAAGGCATTCTGCTGGACATCAGATGGAGTCTCAAGACAGAAAGGAGATGAGACTTTCTGAAGATCAGCAAAGGCATTCTGCTGGACATCAGATGGAGTCTCAAGACAGAAAGGAGATGAGACTTTCTGAAGATCAACAAAGGCATTCTGCTGGACATCAGATAGAGTCTCAAGACAGAAAGGAGATGAGACTTTCTGAAGATCAGCAAAGGCATTCTGCTGGACATCAGATGGAGTCTCAAGACAGAAGGAGATGAGACTTTCTGAAGATCAGCAAAGGCATTCTGCTGGACATCAGATGGAGTCTCAAGACAGAAAGGAGATGAGACTTTCCCAAGATCAACAAAGGCATTCTGCTGGACATCAGATGGAGTCTCAAGACAGAAAGGAGATGAGACTTTCTGAAGATCAGCAAAGGCATTCTGCTGGACATCAGATGGAGTCTCAAGACAGAAAGGAGATGAGACTTTCTGAAGATCAGCAAAGGCATTCTGCTGGACATCAGATGGAGTCTCAAGACAGAAAGGAGATGAGACTTTCTGAAGATCAGCAAAGGCATTCTGCTGGACATCAGATGGAGTCTCAAGACAGAAAGGAGATGAGACTTTCTGAAGATCAGCAAAGGCATTCTGCTGGACATCAGATGGAGTCTCAAGACAGAAAGGAGATGAGACTTTCTGAAGATCAGCAAAGGCATTCTGCTGGACATCAGATGGAGTCTCAAGACAGAAAGGAGATGAGACTTTCTGAAGATCAGCAAAGGCATTCTGCTGGACATCAGATGGAGTCTCAAGACAGAAAGGAGATGAGACTTTCTGAAGATCAGCAAAGGCATTCTGCTGGACATCAGATGGAGTCTCAAGACAGAAAGGAGATGAGACTTTCTGAAGATCAGCAAAGGCATTCTGCTGGACATCAGATGGAGTCTCAAGACAGAAACGAGATGAGACTTTCTGAAGATCAGCAAAGGCATTCTGCTGGACATCAGATGGAGTCTCAAGACAGAAAGGAGATGAGACTTTCTGAAGATCAGCAAAGGCATTCTGCTGGACATCAGATGGAGTCTCAAGACAGAAAGGAGATGAGACTTTCTGAAGATCAGCAAAGGCATTCTGCTGGACATCAGATGGAGTCTCAAGACAGAAAGGAGATGAGACTTTCTGAAGATCAGCAAAGGCATTCTGCTGGACATCAGATGGAGTCTCAAGACAGAAAGGAGATGAGACTTTCTGAAGATCAGCAAAGGCATTCTGCTGGACATCAGATGGAGTCTCAAGACAGAAAGGAGATGAGACTTTCTGAAGATCAGCAAAGGCATTCTGCTGGACATCAGATGGAGTCTCAAGACAGAAAGGAGATGAGACTTTCTGAAGATCAGCAAAGGCATTCTGCTGGACATCAGATGGAGTCTCAAGACAGAAAGGAGATGAGACTTTCTGAAGATCAGCAAAGGCATTCTGCTGGACATCAGATGGAGTCTCAAGACAGAAAGGAGATGAGACTTTCTGAAGATCAGCAAAGGCATTCTGCTGGACATCAGATGGAGTCTCAAGACAGAAAGGAGATGAGACTTTCTGAAGATCAGCAAAGGCATTCTGCTGGACATCAGATGGAGTCTCAAGACAGAAAGGAGATGAAACTTTCTGAAGATCAGCGAAGGCATTCTGCTGGACATCAGATGGAGTCTCAAGACAGAAAGGAGATGAGACTTTCTGAAGATCAGCGAAGGCATTCTGCTGGACATCAGATGGAGTCTCAAGACAGAAGGAGATGAGACTTTCCCAAGATCAACAAAGGCATTCTGCTGGACATCAGATGGAGTCTCAAGACAGAAAGGAGATGAGACTTTCCCAAGATCAACAAAGGCATTCTGCTGGACATCAGATGGAGTCTCAAGACAGAAAGGAGATGAGACTTTCTGAAGATCAGCAAAGGCATTCTGCTGGACATCAGATGGAGTCTCAAGACAGAAAGGAGATGAGACTTTCTGAAGATCAGCAAAGGCATTCTGCTGGACATCAGATGGAGTCTCAAGACAGAAAGGAGATGAGACTTTCTGAAGATCAGCAAAGGCATGCAGCTGCAGCACTTAATGCTGAATCATTAAAACGTTTAGCTCACCAGATTACACAGAGGTTCAATAGAATAGCTCTCAGAATCAGGTCACATACAAATTCGTTCTTCACAACACCTGGAGCTTCTTTCAGATATGATCCATCGCATTCTTATAAAAATGATAATTCTGTTCAAATCGGTGACCTTTCTTGTCATCTGTGCATATATTCTTGTCATTTGTGCAAAGCTTTTACATTAACTCCACAAATGTTTTGTCATCAATGCAGCACTTTCATGTATCACCTGTTTCATATATATACAAACTATGCCCTTTTAATCCCGAGCAACACCGGGTATCTCTGCTAGTTATATATATTTTGAGTAAGAACATTTGTTGGATTAAATGTGTTGTATATTTTATTTATTACAGGTATTTATGGTATACCCATAGAAGAAGGAACCAAATGTACAGTAAAGACGATAAAGAATTATCTTGATACTCACACAAATTCTAAAATAAAACATATTTGTTTAATTGATGTACGGAAGGAAGTAATCAGAGCTTTTAAGCTTCATCTAGAAATGGTGTTTGGAATCAGTAAAAGCAGAGGTAGGACTTGTTATTTGTTTGATATTTTAGTGAAAACTTAAATGATTTATTTCAGGTGTTAATTAAGATTTTTCCTCCTTCAGTCAACTTTTATCTGATTCCTATTATTGGTTTATGGGCACAGCCATGGATTTGTGGTTAAAAAGATTCATTTCTAACCATGTTAATTCCCAATGTAAGGCAACTCAAGAAAATATCTTCTAATATGGCCCTGAGCTGACCAAAGTCTTGTCAACTGGTTTAGAAGTTAGAAACTGATACAAGGGCTCCTCATATATGTACTGTGTGTGTTTGTACTCTTGTCTTGACATCATGTGATGGCTGTAAACGAGCATCCCCAGCATACAGGTGAGGTTGTTTGTTTCCTGTCTTCTGTGGAAACCATGTCTGGCCAGGGGGAAATATTACCTTGCTTGGAAACAGGTGAGGGTCAGCATCAGGAAGAGCATCCAGCTATAGAAAGTCTGCCTCAATAAACTAATCTGACCCATGCAAGCAGGGAACAATGGATGTGAAAACAAGGATGATGATGTTTAATTTATTGCGGTTGATAAAATACTCTTGTCTCACTCTGTGAATCCTGTCTTGTATAACTAACGAAGGATAATTATAATTATTTATCTGATACATTGTAAACATGAGTATTGCTTGTAATTACTATGAAGTTATAGATTCCCCCCCCCCACCTCAAAAGAAAAGGGCTTTTTCAATAAGTGAATGACTTCTCAGTTTCTCTGACTAAAAATTAAAATTTAGTGCAATTTTTTTAATGACTTCTTTCTTTTTTGATTTGTTGTTATCATCTGCAGCAGTGGTGGGGGTGGGGGTCTTTTAGCAGGGATGCAGTCAGCAAAGTGAAGGTGGGCAATGAGTATAGCGATTAATCTAAGGTACAGGTAGAGGTTCACTAAGGATTGGTCCTCAGTCCCCTTTTGTTTATCATAGTCCACTAGACAATAACAGGGCAATTTAAGATATGCTGCCCCTAGGAGCTCCTCTATGCTAATGAACTTGTTCTCATAGTTGAATCACTTCCAGAACTAAAAAAGAAATTTCAGGTGTGGAAGCAAGGTTTAGAATCAAAGGGCCTTAGAGTTAACCTGGCAAAGACCAAAGTTTTAGTAAGTAGGAAGGCAGACAAATTACAAACCCCTTTGGGTAGATGGCCCTGCTTGTTCTGTTGAAAATGCATTGGCAGAAGCTCCATGTGATGTATCTAGTGCAAGCGATGGATACATAAGAGGTACAGCAATATCAGAGGAAGGTTAACTGGGAAAATAGTTTTGTGTTTGGAAGGGGCACAGGTACAATAAATACTAAAAATGTACAGAAAATAGATTCCATTAATTGCTAGTGGGGTAAGCTAGATAGCTTCTGTTATGTAGGTGACCAAGTCAGTAGCAAATTGGATGCTCTGAGAGTGTAGCTGTGAGAATAAGATTAGGTTAGGTGAAAGTTCAGAAAGCTCCTAACTCTGCTGGCAACAAAAGGCCTCTCCTTCAGAGTGAAAGGCAGATTGTAGGATGCCTGTGGGAAAACAGCCATGTTCCATGACAGGGAAATGTGGGCTGTGATCACAGAGGACATGTGAAAGATATGAAGCTAGAAGATAGAAATAATTACAGAGGTAACAAATTGTTGGTTCAGGTGATGAAGGTTACAGAGAGAGTCATAACCCAACTAATTAGGGAGAAACTTAGTCTAGATGAGATGCAGTTTGGGTTTGTGCCAGGGAGAAGCACCACTGGTGCTATGTTTCTGGTAAGGTAACTGTAGGAGAAATGCCAAGCCAAATCTTGTCTTTTGTTGACTTTTGACAGCGTCCGCTCATCCCATATCTGGTGGTCACTGTGGAAACTAGGGATAGACGAGTGGTTGGTGAGATCTGTACAACCCTTGTACAGGAACGCTACCAGTAAGGTGAAGGTGGGCAACAGGTATAGTGAAGAATTTGGAGTACAAGTAGGGATTCAGCAAGGAATGGGTGCTCAACCCCCTTTTGTTCATCATAGTTCTCCAGGCAATAACAGAGGAATTCAAGACAAGCTGCCCTGGGAGCTCCTATACCCTGATGACCTTGTTCTTATAGCTGAATCACTACCTGAGCTAGAGAAGAAGTTCAAGGTATGGAAACAAGATCTAGAATCAAAAGGCCTTAGAGTTAACCTAGCAAAAACCAAAGTCATTGTAAGTAGGAAGGCAGACAGATCACAAATCCTCTCAGGCAGATGGCCCTGCTCAGTCTGTAGAAAAGGTGTAGGTAGAAACTCCATAAGCTGCACCCATTGTAATCTTTGGACACAAAGGAAGGTTAACAGAGAAATTAACTTTTGGTATGTGGAAGGTGCACAGGTACAATAAACACTGAAAATGCACAGAAAATAGACTCTATCAACTGCAGGTTAGAGGTAGTAGATAGATTCGGTTACCTAGGTGACCAAGTTAGTAGTGGAGGTGGATGTTCTGAGAGTATAGCTGTGAGAATAAGATTAGGCTGGGCAAAGTTCAGAGAGCCCCTGCTTCTGTTGGTAACAAAGGACTTCTCCCTCAGAGTGAAAGCCAGATTGTATGAAGCCTGTGAGTGAACAGCTATGCTACATGGCAGTGAAACATGGGCTATGACAGCCAAGGACATGTGTAGGCTTGAGAAAAATGAAGCCAGTATGCTTCACTGGATGTGCAATGTCAGTATGCATGTTCGACAGAGTGTAAGCATCTTGAGAGAAAAGTTAGGCATAAGAGGAATCAGATGAGGTGTGCTGGTATGGTCATGTGATGCATATGGACAGGTGTGTAAAGAGGTGCCAATCTCTAACTGTGGAGGGAACTTATGATAGAAGTAGACCCAGGAAGACATGGGACAAGGTGGTGAAGCACGATCTTCAAACTTTGAGCCTCACAGAGGCAATGATTGGTGACCGAGACCTTTAGTGATGTGCTGTGCTTGAGAGGACCCCTTCAAGCTATGTGCACCCATGCCAGTGGAACATAAAGAACGTCTTTTGAACTTTGGGCCTCACAGAGGCAAATTAGCTGAGTTCCTTTCAAACATTGAGCTTCACAGAAACAAAGTGGCTGAGTTCCTTTCAAGTGTTGGGCCCACAGAGGCAATGACTGAGACCTTTGGCATTATGTTGTGTTTGAGAATATGACCCATCATGCCGAGCAAAATTGCAGTCGTGGAAGATACTGGTGTTGCACAAAATGACACCCATGCCGGTGGCATGTAGAAGCACCCATTACACTCTCAGTGTGATTGACATTTGGAAAGACATCAGCTGTAAGAACCATGCCAAATCTGACTGGAACCTGGTACAGCTTTCCAGCCTATCAGCTTCAGTCAAACCATCCAACCCATGTCAGCATGGAAAGTGGATGTTAAATGACGATGATTATGATGATGATTTACATTTTAAACAAATCAAAATAGATGAACATCAATGGAATTTGTATCTTTGTGGTACCAGTGCTGGTGGCACACAAGAAAACCATCCGAACGTGGCTGTAGCCAGTACCGTATCGACTGGCCTCTGTGCTGTGGGCACGTAAAAAACACCATCCGATTGTGGCCGTTCGCCAGCCTCATCTGGCACCTGTGTCAGTGGCACATAAAAACACCATCCGAAGACCCGGCAAGACTAGTCAGGCCATAACCCGTGGCCCCTACCTGGGACGTAGTCAGTCTAGCTGTGCATACCTTCCTTCTTGTGACACTTGTGAAGACCTGTTGAGGCAAGTGAAAATCAAATCAAAAAATCAAAACAAATCAAAATAGATGAACATCAATGGAATTTGTATCTTTGTGGTACTAGTGCCGGTGGCACACAAGAAAACCATCCGAACGTGGCCGTAGCCAGTACCGCATCGACTGGCCTCCATGCTGTGGGCACGTAACAAACACCATCCGATCGTGGCCGTTCACCAGCCTAATCTGGCACCTGTGTCGGTGGCACATAAAAACACCACCCGAGCGTGGCCGTTCGCCAGCCTCGTCTGGCACCTGTGTCGGTGGCACATAAAAACACCACCCGAGCGTGGCCGTTCGCCAGCCTCATCTGGCACCTGTGTCGGTGGCACATAAAATCACCCACTACACTCTCGGAGTGGTTGGCGTTAGGAAGGGCATCCAGCTGTAGAAACACTGCCAGATCTGACTGGCCTGGTGCAGCCTTCGGGCTCCCCAGACCCCAGTTGAACCGTCCAACTCATGCTAGCATGGAAAGCGGACGTTAAATGATGATGATGATGATTCTTTAAGAGAGAAATTTCTTGAAATAAGTGTTTTATCTTCTTACGTCCAATAATGTTGAACCAAGAGTTATAGCGTTGTCTGACTCTGAAGTATTTACGAGAGGCCATTTAGCTCTGGAAGCCTTCTTCAACTGAATAACCAAGTTTCTTTCCTTGAACAGCTTAACCTGTTAGAAATTACTTATCACATGACCATCAGCCTGAGTCATGTGATGTGGTAAGCAGGTAAATTGTGTGAAGCAGACAACACTGCCATATGAGTGAGATATACATCATCATCGTTTAACGTCCGTTTTCCGTGCTAGCACGGGTTGGACAGTTCGACCGGGGTCTGGGAAGCCAGGGGCTGCACCAGGCTCCAGTCTGATCTGGTGAAAGAAAAATTACAAGAAAGGTTTTAAAATGTACCATATATACATACATATATATATATATATATATATACATATATATATGTATATATATGTGTGTGTATATATATATATATATCCTTGATTAAAGTTTAAAGATTATATGTTTATTTTGGACTTCTGGTCACACATATGCAATAATATACAGCAACTGGTCTGAGTATTACCTGTACCATACCCATACATGTATGTCCCAACAGATTTCTTTCCCTATAGTTTCAAGAAAAACATAATTTTTTAATGAAATTTTCTATAAATAAGCTTCAGATGGTATAAATTCCAATTCTATTGGAACATGTTGTAAAAAACAACAAAAAAACCCCACTCAAAAACAAATATCTGATGTGTATCAATATTTATGTATGCTATCCCAGCAATTTATATTTTTGCATCAAATTCCATTATTATCCTAATATACACACCTTGAAAGATATTTGTGGAAATTTTCCTTTAAAAATAGCCATTTTCCCAAAAGTTATGAGGAAACGAATTTGAGTTTATGTGAATTTTCTGAAAAACCTCTCTCCACTCCCTCAAAAACATTTTTTCACACCAAATTCCCAACTTAGTGGAATCTACACCATCTGAAGCCTGTTTTAATAAATGTTTTAAGCAAAAACGTTTCATAAGAGGTGGAAGATCACATTTTACTAACCAGTTTCACTGTTTTCAGACTTTGAAAGTTTCAAGTATGTTCTTCAATGTATTTTTAGTCCATTTGGTAGAAGAAATAGATGGAAATAACGTTATATAGCCTTGTTGCTATATAAAAGGTGTGTGTGTGTGGGGGGGGGGGGGGAGAATGACTACAAGTTAGCATGTATTCTCTTGCTAAATCATATTTTCAGAAAGGAATACCATTACTATTTATATGGAATAAAGTAGTTCTTTTAAGAGAGAGAGAAGAATGTTCAATTGTTTATTTTCAGGAACCACATCATTCAACGCATCCCTTCTTGGTCCACAACAGAAAGCAGCCCCTATGACACCCAGAACTAATGTGGCATCCGGAGAAAATGCTGGCATCAAAATACAACTAATGATTGGTTCAATTTCTAATGCATCTGTGAGTAAATAGATTCACTTAACATATTTATATTTAATTGTTATTTCATTTGCAAATGAGGAATCATTTCCAGTTAATTAAAACATTTTCTCAATCAAACTCAAACATTTTATTTCCTTCACATCTGATATCTTGAGTATATCTTTTGCTAACTTTAACAACCGCAGACTTACTACAGCCATTCTGTAGAGCCTTACTTAACAACAATATCAACTGCAACAATGTATCTCTCTTCTCCACGGAATGTTCCTTAGCTGTTTACCATTAATTACTTTTGTAGGTTGATGTCATCGTTAACAGCACCAATAAAAACCTCCTGCTTAATAATGGTTCTATCTCCAATTTATTCTCAATGCTGCTGGTCCCCAGATACAAAGCGAATGTAGCCAGAAATATCCTCAAGGTATTTCTACTTCTGAAGTAGCCATAACTAAAGGATATAACCTCAAATGTAAGAATGTTTTTCATCTGGCATTACCGCCCTGGGGTGTAAACTCCTCACATTCAGTAAGTATTATTCATATGTATTTGATTTATTGAAACAGTTAATGTTTGAAGAGAACCTTATGCATGTTGTGTGAGAATCATAAAGCAAATGTCAGCATCCTGTTTAATATTTGTTCTTCCAAGTTATCATTGGAAGGAAGCAGAAGATATCGATGAACAGGACACTTTTATATATAAATAGAAGGAAAAAAGCCTCATGGCCTAACAACAGTTATGTGACTGATAAATAAGACTATATTCAAACATATTTCTGTGTTTTACTGTCTGTATTGGTGAGTTTTTCTCTGTCATGGCACGAGCACTAGAGAGGTAGTCATGTCCTCAACAACACCAAAGACTCCTCTTGGGTCTGCATTGTCTCTCTTCATTCACCTATCATTTTACACGGTGGATTGGGTCTGTTTTATTGTAGCAGCATCATGAGTGAGGTTGCCTTGTCCCTTGCAGGACTAAAGAGTGATAGGAATGACAGTTGTGTTTAGCAGTGGCAGGAGTGAGAGGAGTTGTGAGAGGAGGATATATTTATTACAACTTAATGGTTTCTTCCTGTAATAAGAAAATAATTTAATAAAATGTTCATTATCAATTACTAAACAATTATTTTTTTTAGACTCTGGCAAACTTGACTCAAATAATAACCATTTGTCTGGGGAAAGCTGAGAGAAGAGGAGCAAAAAGCCTTGCATTTCCTATATTAGGGGCTGGAAAATTGAGGTACCCCATTGAAAACCTACCCAGAACTATGTATGAAGCAGTGAAAAACTACTCAAAGCAAAATTCAAGCCAGATCAAAGTTGTAAACTTTGTGGTTTATCCTCAAGACACAGAAATAGTAAAGGTTGGTTGATGTATTTGTTGTTTGTTGTTTTATGTTGATATTCTTGGAATTCACCAAAACAAAGAAAATATTCTGCAATAAACAAAGGAAATCGAAATGAAAATAAAACTTAGAATCATGCTCGTTATTTATCACCTGTTTTCCATGCTGGCATGGGTTGGACAGTTTGACAGGAACTGGCTAGGCAAAGAGCCAAACCTGGTTCCATTCTTTGTTTTGGTATGGATTCTGCAGTTGAGATACCCTTCCTAACATCAACCAATTTACAGAGTGTACTGGGTGCTTTTTACGTGGCACCAGCACCGACAGAATTACCAATTATCTTGCAAGACAAGAACCCCTCAACTGGACGGGAGTGGGGGGAATGGTACTGGTCGGCTGTGGCTTTGCGCCAGTTGAAAGACTTAGGGTATACTGGGGACAGAGAGAGGTATCTTGCTGTAGAGTAGTTACATGAATGCCCCAGTTGGAAGGAAAAGGAAAGAAGGGGTCAGATAGTAAGATAAAAAGAGTGATAGTGAGAGATATGATGGTGGAGATGTGATGGGACATGCCCTCGAGGGAGATGGGGTGGTGAGGATAGGTAAGGGGATATAGAGGCTTCAGCTGGGTGAGGGGGGCAGGATGAGATGATTGTAACAAATGATGCAGTGAAATATAGAAATGGCTTGTGGGGTTGCAGTAGATATATGTGGGTATTGAGGGCAATAGTAGATAAGCAAGGAGTTGATGATGGAGAGCAGCAGAGGGAGAAGAGAGAAGGTGCAGAAAGGAGGTGGGGTTAGTATGTGCCTATTCTGCTCTCAGGTAATAGAGGAAATGGTGGATGTTAGGAAATGAAATGTGTGTGTATGGAATGGGAGAGAAGGTTGACATGGCAGCGCCCCTCATGGACAAACATTATCGTTATTTGGATATCAATTCTGTTCTGGTGGGCATGTCTTCTTAAGTACAGCCATGTACCATATATCTCATCCCTTTGTCATCTCCTTCATAAGGCTCACTGTTTTGAGATTGGCCTTCAATTCTTCATCCCATGTCTTCCTGGGGTCTCCCCCTTCCATAGCTTCCAACAACATCAAATTCCAACTTGATATTTTTCGAATTAACCCAAAACATATTCTGTAATTAATGAAGGAAATGATTATGAAGATAAAATATGGAATCAGTTTTGTAAATTTATTTATTGGTGTCTTAGAATTCTTCAGTTGGAATGTTGGAATCTTTGATGTGTCTCATGGCCCTGTCTTCCATACTTATAGGTTAGCTTGGTTTTCTTCAACTCTTCCATTCCATGATTTAATTCTTTGTAACTTGATATGGATTCAGTGTAGCTATGCTGTGCCTTAACTTGCTAGTAATGGCAACCAAGTGTCCCTTGCTCTCATTTAAATTGGATGAGTTTTAAGGGTGTTCAACAGGATACTTTCTGCTATTTGTTTCAGCCCTTGGCATTCTGAGTTCAAATCCTACTAATGCTGTATTAACCTTTTATCGCTTCACAATTGATAAAAATCTCCCAATCTTGATGGCTGGATTGGTGGAACTGGAAGAATGACATTTCTTCTGTGGTATTTGTTTCAGTACTTGGCATTCTGAGTTCAAATCCTGCCATGGCGTTGCCGGAGTGTTAACTTAAACCATCCTTTGGTTTCACACCAACCCTCGGCACCTTGGCTATGTTTACTGGAATTCCCTTTGTCACAAGCATTTCAGCGACGTGTCTGGTTTGAGGAAATTTAAGATTTCAGCAAAGAAGGAAGGGGAAATGTTTTAACTTAGTCTGAATCTAACAAAAGACTTGCTTGCTGTTTGAATTGGTCAGTGACTGAGTGAATTCAGCTGAAGATTTTTATGATGTCAACAAGTAATGTTCACAAGTATTGAAGAGAGTGATAGAGGGACAGAGAGAGAGAGAGAGAGAGAGAGAGAGAGAGGGGGGGGAGGAAATACATGTGCTTTTAACAATAAGTTCAGCATGGGTATCAGTCTGGGTGTTTTAAAGAACTGATTTCCTTATGACTTTATTATTATTGAGTGAGAGAGCAGCGCAAGCCATCAAAGTGACACTGGAATAAAATATACGAAGCCCAATATACCCATCATGACAACCCGTCTGATAAGGGTACACCAGGCACATGCATCACAACCATATGTGCATGGCATGGTGATCTCATATCAAGATAAACAGCGCATGACCTTGCAGGTCAAGTAGCCCATCCTGCTCAAAAGGTCCCTGAATAACGATTGTTTAAGGATATTGAATGAAATACCCATGTTTCCAGAGGTGAATTATCCAAACCCCAAATAATTCCTCTCAACACATGGCTATGATGCTCCCTCACTACTTCTGCTCAAACAACTGTGGTACTGAATTGTGGTATTGAGCAGAATATTTGCTGCAGCCCATCTTTCATACCAAGACAAAACAATGTACATGATAATACTTCCAATCAGTTAAGGACAGAAGCTATGACTGTCACTGCCTGGTCCTGCATCAGGGCATTTATTATTATCATTATTATTATTATTATTATTATGAAAGCTTCTCAGATGGTTCTTAATTACCAGTTATTCTTTACTTGAAAACAGTCAACAACAAATCACCAAAGGTTTTCCAAGTAGTGCCTTCTCCTATGACTCAAAGAAACAATACTCTCCTTAAAATGCAAGCTGTACCCAACAATGCTGACTTCTGAATTACCTCGAGCCTGACAGCAGCTCCAATATTCTTAATATGTTTTACAAAGCCCTTGGAAACTGCTCCTAATGCTCCAGTTACCACTGGTGTCACCATTATTTTCCCCATGTCCCATAACTTTTCTATCTCGTCCCAGACTGATACCATGCTGAACTTATTGTTAAAAGCACATGTATTTTCTCTCTCTCTCTCTCTCTCTGACCCTCTGCCTTTTTACCCTTGCTCTCTCTCTTCTGTTTCCTTATCTTTCACCCTCAAATTGCCTGGTATTGCAACATCTACTATCTTTGCTTCTTTTTCATCTTTATGGATGATCATGATATCTGGTTGTCTCGCCTCTATGACTTGGTTGCACTGTATGTTAAAATCCCAGAGTATTTTGTAATGATCATTTTCCATTTCTCCCTGTGGCTTGTGTTCATACCTATTTCCTTTACTACCCACAAGGGGCCAAACACAAGGACAGACAAACGAATTAAGTCGATTACACTGACCCCAGTGCGTAACTGGTACTTATTTAATCGACCCCGAAAGGATGAAAGGCAAAGTCGACCTCAGCGGAATATGAACTCAGAACATAGTGGCAGGCGAAATACCGCTAAGCATTTCGTCTGGCATGCTAACGTTTCTGCCAGATTGCCACCTTAATACCATTGTTCTACTCTTTCAAGGTTTGCTTTACTACAGCCAGTAGACGTATCTGGCTACATTGTCATATCTCCTTTTATATTCATGTTGTGCAAGCTTACAGCACTCACCAACAATATGGCATATACTTTCTCTCTTCTCAGAGCACATCCTACACTGTGGCAAGTCAGTGCTTTTATCAATGTGATATTTAGAGGAGTTTGTTCTGAGAGCTTGTTCTTGAGCGTTGCACACTAATGCCTCCAGTAGGCCCTTTTAAGTCTCCTTTCTGCAGCCATTGCCAGGTTCTATTCCAATTAATCTCATCTTTATTCTTCAAGAACTGACTGTGCATGTTCTTGTCCTAATAAATTTCCTTCATCTGATTTCTCTAGCCTTCCTTAAATCGTGTTGGATCTACAGCTGCGTTCACTTTTAAGGTTCCCTGCATTTTCACTGCTTCAATCCTTTCTTCTTTATTCCCCTTGACATACCAAGCCAGGCTATTCTCCTCTTCCTTGACACACCATTCACAACATACCAATCCCTGTCGTCCTTCCCTCCTCCTTTACATACAACCTTGACACATCACTCTTGTGGTTCCAATTTCTTGTTCATTGTCATTAATTTACATGTTCTCCGGTCTATCTCTTGTAATTCATGCTTCTATCAAGATACTATTCCTGCCCCATATCTCATCAAAGCAACAGCCCATGTGTTAATTGCTCTAATCTTATTGCAGCCATTTAGCTTCAATTGGAGCACAAGCCAAATTTCCTTCAAATACTCTTTCCTTAACTTTTCTTTGATCTCGTGTTTATTCATCTTATCTCTTTCAATGATACCCAGGTACCTATATCCTTCCTCTCTGAATTCCCTTATAGTTTCATCACTTTCCAGCTTGATCCCATGGCTTTTACTGATTTCTCCCCCTTTTGAGAATCATTACACCACATTTCTTGATCTCAACTTCCATGCCAATATCTTTGCTAATCATCTGCACAGTTGCCATCAAGCTCTCAATTTCTTTCTCAGTCTTAGTGAATAGCTTTAGGTTACTAACCCCAAGATTCCGAGTTTGATTCCAAGCAGTGACCTGAACAACAACAACAACCTTAGGTATGAGAACCCAGGTTCAAAATTTCCTCAAAATGCCTGATGAAAAGCTGGAGGGTATATCAGTCGAAACGTTGTTTTAACAACAAACAAGATGAGGACAAAAATCCATCAAATATAAATAATGTAAATAATGTACTTAATTCCTCATCTCTTAAATATAGAACTGTAATACCAGAACTTTGTTTCCTGTAGTATTTCTCTCAAGGGGATCATTCCCAGCATGAATATCAGTGGGAACACGCTGTCCCCTCTGGAAGATTCCTCTCTTGATTTTCACCTCTCCTAATACTTGATTCACCAGCTGTCAACTGCATTCTCCAACATTTCATGCTGTTCCATATAAGGTTGGTGGTGGTGGTCTGCTGCTGCTGCTTTTGTTTGTTTGTTTATTGAGTGAAGCAGTCTTCGTCCCAGAGCTCGCAAGATCGCGCCTCTATAGTAGGAGAAGGCGGAAACGTGGTCCTTTGCTATTTGTAAGACCCGCAGAAGAGAAAGCAGGTCAACCCCCAATACCGAGAGCTTCAACGGATGGATGAATGCGCATCCAGGCTCAGTGGTTGCGTAGCAAGTCGGGGACAAGAAACAGGAAGAAAGAATGAGAGAAAGTTGGGGGTGAAAGAGTACAACAGGGGTCGCCACCACCCCCTGCCGGAGCCTCGTGGAACTTTAGGTGTTTTCACTCAATAAACACACACAACGCCCGGCCTAGGAATCAAAACCGCGATCCTCCGACCACGAGTCCACTACCCTAACCACTGGGCCATTGCACCTCCACTTGCTGCTGCTGCAGCATTGACATAATTGGTGTATATTCAAGGAAGAAGAATTGAGTAAAATAATGTAAACCAATATTGAAATAGAAGAAACATCTGAGACATGAAAATGCATATTAGTTTTTGAACAGCGTCTTTCACAGAAGGACATTTCCATCTTGTGATGTCTTTACAGAGGGACTTTAGTTCATGAAACTGGTGAAGAATATAATAAAACTAGCACTATGACCCGGCGTTGCCGGGTTATAATGCTAGTGCATGCGTGCGCGCATACACACGAGTACTGTCCAAATCTCTGACCAATCACATACAGCTAGCTGGCATTCAATTTGCGTATCAAGTTTCGGGCATTTTGATTGGGTTTTGGATAGAAAATTCACAAAAAAGTCACTTCTATTGATGTTTTAATGGCTTTGCGGGGTGACTGGGGAAATGTAAAGATGTGCACGACCACCCTTGGATGGTTTTGAATGACCATAGAAAGTGCGAGCCCTCTAACTGAAAAATTATGAATTTGTATAAAGGACACACACACAGACAGACATTTTGCCGTTTATATATAGAGAGATGACTGAGAGAGAAATAATCATTCAACTAGTTTTCTGAAATGATTGAATGAAGGAAACCAAGGTAGACTGTGAGTTGTCTAGGTTGATTGTGTATAGGGACGAGCTAGAGGTATAAACAGTGACAGACAAACAGAGAGAGAAGGGGAGAGAGAGAGAAATCTTTTTGGAAGAAGGAATGTAAATCTTTATTCTTTCTATTTCTCTCTCTCTCTCTCTCTCTTTATCTTTCTCTATATAACACACACATACATGTACACACAGATGCATTCTTATGTACGTATTATCATGATGATGATGATGATGGTGATGATTATGATGATCTCAGAAACAGATTTAAGAAAACACAACAAAAGTAGTAAAACAGATCTGTAGTATCATCATCTTCACCCTCCCCCTCACCACCACAACCACCACCACCACCGCTGCCACCATAATAATAATTATCATGATCATCATAACATCCACTTTTCTGTGCTTGAATGGGTTGGATGGAATTTGTTGAGGTGGATTTTCTATGGCTTGGTGCCTCTCCTGTCACCAACCCTCACCACCTTCCAAGGGAAGTAACTGTTTCCCCATTTTACAGAATATCACAAAATATTAGAAACAAAGGACACCACTTGCATAACAGGGACACTCGCTTACAACTATCACACAATGTCAAGGCAAGGAGAAATGCACTCACACACACACACACGTATGACAGGCTTCTTTCAGTTTCTGCTTACCAGACCTATTCACTAGGCTTTGTTTGGCCTAAGGCTGTAGCTGAAGAGACTTGTCCAAGGTGCCATTCATTGAGACTGAACCTTAATTAAGTCAATTAAAAACAATAGCAACAAATGCAGTATTAATATAAAAAGGTAAATTTTACATCCAACTAAATGTGGATGTTATGTTAGAACACCAAATACTGTGTTACTTACCTTGAGAAGAACTCTCATATTGACGCATGCTGCATAAAAGCACTCATATTTATACTGCTAGCAGATGACAATCATCTATCTACTGGCACCAAAACTACCACATCACCTATTTTCGCTCTGCCTGGATCCATCAGTGACAGACATCCAAAAGCAACATAATAGCCGAATCTCACTGTCAGTCATATGTACACTTTTATGTCTTTTTGGACATTCATGTTGCAAATAGCCAGAAAGCTCATTAAAGGTAATTAATAGCCGGAAGGCTTATTAGAAATAATGAATAGCCACAAGGTTTATTAAACATAATTAATAGTTAGAAGGTTTATTATAGATAATTAATAGTTAGAAGGTTTATTAGAAAAAATTAATAACCAGGAGGTTTATTAAAGATAATTATTAACCAGAAGGTTTATTAAAGATAATTATTAACCAGAAGGTTTATTAAAGATAATTATTAACCAGAAGGTTTATTAAAGGTAATTAAGAGCCACAAAGCTGATTTTTATTTTGATGTTGATGTACTTGACTCAGTAGGTCTCCTCAAGCACAGCATATCACCTTACGATCCAAGGTACTTTTAAGTGGGCTGGTTATGCGAAACTGGTGTGGGTTACAGCTGTGAACTCACTTTAATTGCCGGGTCTTCTCAGTCACAGCATATCTCCAGAGGTCTCGGTCTTTCGCCATTGCCTCTGTGAGGCCCAATGTTCAAAGGTCATGCTTCACCACCTCATCCCATGGCTTCCTGGGTCTCCCTCTACCCAAGATTTCTTCCACTGTTTGAGAGTGGCACTCCTTCACACAGCTCTCCTCATCCATCCGTAGTACATGACCTTACCAATGCAAACGTCTTTCTTGCTTGCCACATCCAATGCTTCTTATGCCCAACATTTCTCTCGGGGTGCTTACACTCTGTCGTGTGTGCACACTGACATTACACATCCAGCAGATCATGCTAGCTTCATTTCTTTCAAGCCTACACATGTCCTCTGCAGTCACGGCCTATGTTTTACTGCCGTGAAGCATGGCAGTTTGCTCACATGCATCCTACAATCTATCTTTTACTCTGAGCAAGAGGCCCTTTCTCACCTATAGGAGTAGAAGCTTTCTGAACTTTGCCCAGGCAATTCTTATTCTAGTGGTAACGCTCTCTGAGCATCCACCCCCACTACAGACTTGTTCACCCAGATAGCAGAAGCTATCAACTACATCTAGTTTCTCCCCTTGTCATGTGATGGAATCTATTTTCTGAGCATCTGTGGTGTTTATTGCCCCTGTGCATCTGCTGCACATGAAAGCTATCTTCCCGGTTAATCTTCCTTTGATGTTGCTGCACTTCTTATGTGTCCATAGCTTACACTGGGTACATCTTATGGAGTTTCTACCTACACCTTTTCTACAGATCGAACAGGACCACCTGCCTGAAATGGTGCGTGATTTGTTTGCCTTCTTACTTTTTTTAGCATAACATGTTATCATCATCATCATTATTATCATCGTCTAATGTCCATTTTCCATGCTGGCATGGGTTGGGTGCTTCGACTAGAACTTTGGTCTTTACAACATTGACTATAAGGCGCTTCAATTCTAAACCTTGCTTCTACACCTGAAATTTCTTCTCTAGTTCTGGTAGTGATTCTGCTATGAGGGCCAGGTCATCAACATAGAGGAGTTCCCAGGGGCAACCTGTCTTGAATTCCTGTTATTTCCTGGAGGACTATGATGAATAAGAGGGGGCTGAGGGCTGATACTTGGTGAACCCCTACTTCTACCAGGAATTCTTCACTATACTCATTGCCAACACTAACCTTACTAACGGCCTCTCTGTATAGGGCTTGTACAGCCCTTATTAACCACTCATCAATCCCCATTTTCTGCATCGCCCACCAGATAAGGGATTGGGGGACCCTGTAAAAGTCCACAAAAGCTAAGTATAGGAGTTTATCTTTGGCTAGTTATTTCTCCTGCAGTTGCTGCACCAGGAATATGGCATCAGTGGTGCTTCTACCTGGCACAAAACCGAACTGCATCTCATCTAAGCAGACACTCTCCCTAATTAGTTGGGCCATGACCCTCTCCCTGACCTTCATCACCTGATCCAGCAATTTGATACCCCTGTAGTTATTTCTATCTAAAGCATCACTTTAACCTTTGTAGCAGTTGACTATGGTGCTGCTACACCAGTCATTGAGTATGACTCCATCATGAACTACCTGGTTTACAATGCGGGTGACTAGGCCATAGCCCACACCACCAGATGTTTTAAGCATCTCAGCAGTGATTCCTGATGGACCAGGGGCTTTTCCTGGCTTCATAACCTTAATTGCTTTATCTACAAGGGTGCTGTCTATTCGGATAGCTGGTCCCTCTACTGTGGCAACATTTGGCTGGCTCTCCTCCTCCAGTTCATTTTCCACGTTCAGCAGTCTTTCATAATGGCTTCTCCAAACCTCTTTCATTTCGGAATCATTAAAAGCAAGTGCACCATCATCCATGCGGACACATTTCTCTCCTGTGACATCACAATTTTCTCTCACACACTGCAATCCGAAATACTTCATTTCTTTGGTCTTTATGTTGCTGGACATTGGCAAACTTCTTTTCTGCTTCGCCCTTGGCTATGTATGCCTGTCTCCTAGCCTCCTTTCTGGCTATCTGGTATGGTTCCCTGCTACCCCAACCCCTCCAGGCCTGTTTCATTGCTCTGATGGCTCTGTCTACTATATTATTCCACCACCACATAACTCTAGGTCTGGAAGGGACTTTGCACCATCTGTGGACTTGGTCTGTGGCACTCAGTAAGCTGTCCCGTAGGAATTTCCAGCTACCTTCTATGTCCGAGGACTGTAGCTCCTCCTCCCTCTCATCATATTTCTTGATGAGGATATCCCTAAATCTCAGATCATGTGAAGGGTTCTTTAGCTTCCAAATCCTTCTTTTCTGGATTGGTCTGCTTCTTGGAATCCTTCTGGCCTCGAGTCTAAAGTCACTAATGACTAGTCTATGCTGGGGGTACATTCCATACCTGAGAGGGTCTTTGTATTTAAGAGCAACCCTGCGTCCCGCTGTCTGGTGAGGATGAAATCAATCTGGCTAGCAGAGTCACCTGATTGATAGGTTATCAGGTGGCTGCTTGGCTTCCTGAACTTAGTGTTGCAGACTAAAAGGCTACATGCATCACAAAACTCCAGTAGCCTGGTTCCATCTTCTTTTCAGGAACCAATACCATTATGCCCATGTACACCAGTGAAGATACCGGATTGCTGTCCAACATGCTCATTAAAATCTCCAGCTGCAAAGATGAGGTCATTGCCACTCATCTTTGAGGCAGCCTGTAGAAGGGTATCATAAAAATGGTCCTTCAGAGCATTTGGTAGGGCCACTTGCAGGGTCATAGGCAGAGATAATTGTAGCTATACTATTCTGCAAGACTAGCCTGAGCTTAAGCACTCTATCACATACCCTGACAACCTCTATGACCTTATCCACCCATTTCTCCACAAGGAATATACCTACACCCCCTACTCCATCGATGTTACCTTCCCAGAAGATTTTTATACCTATGTGCCTTGCCTGTGAGGACACTAGCTGAAGCTTCTCTCCATCTTACCTCTTATGGCAATTTTCTGTCATGTAAATTGTAGCAGTATGGGCAGCGAAATGTGATGTTGATGGTTCAATGTATGTTGTCGGGTGTCGCCGATGGAGATAGGACGACATCAAAGTAAAACAATGAGGATTGTAGTTTAAATAATTTATTTGATCCACACTTGCATCTACGTGTTGGATACTCAAAGTTTAATTTACAATATCAATGAAGGCTGCTACATGAAGTTACCAACAGCTTTGAGGTGGCAAAGTAAAAATAACAACAGGAGAAGTAGAATGTTGATTTGATGAAAGAGTGCATGGCATATTTTGTGTCTGTGTGTGCATTGAACATTTGGTTGAGTTGTGTTGTTTTTCTGTCCTATCTTTTTGTGTCCTGCTACTGTGTTGTGTCATTGGCTATCATAATTCGCTCATGCTGACTATGTGGCTCTCTGTTGGCTGCTTACCTGTTGCAAGCTGCCTGCTTATCTGTCCTGTATCTAAGGTCACTATTTATAATGGTCATCCTAGCAAGAAGAACAGACATACCATTGGAGTCCTTACTACTTATCTAGGTCACCTGCTGTCCAGTTGAACCTTCAGTGACACAGCTCAGGTTAGAAATCCATCCATCACATTTTGACAGGATAAAGAAATTTCTGTCACACCTGTTCGGCCAGTGGTGGATCAGGTCAGCGAGAATCCTTAGATTCAGTTTCGAATCTCAGCTCAGAAAATGAAATGTTAGTTTTTACATAAATAAAAGTTTATGTTAGTTTAAAAGATTTATCCAAAAAATCTTATTTAACTGTAATTTTTAGAACAACATGTGGGTGAAGGTAAATAATATGCACACCCAGTGTTTAGGGCTAGGTTTAGGGTTTAGGGTTAGGATTACATGGAAGACGGATGGTGTGTGTATTCTTTAACTCTGCCCAATTCATGTTATGTTACCAATAGTTTTCTTTCATATAAATAAATTTTGACTTAAAAATTTGCCAGTAAAGTCTTATAAAATGTTCCAAAAGATGTAGATGTTTATATGATATACATGAAAATAAGAGTGAACAAAATATACTTAAAAAACAACTATATTTTGTAGTCATTATCCGTAATCTACTCCCAAAACACTTCAGTAGCTCTATTTTGCATCACTTGCAAACTCATATGTTCTATGATCATTAAAGTGCAACGACCTCCACAATAACCAGCCTTCAATTTGATTTTCTGTTCCTAGATTAATCGGAAACATAGATTGCTGTGCTACTCATAAACCTTCTCGGTAGTTCAAGTAACTGGGGAAAAAATAACACCAAAGCAACTTAAACTGTCCAAAGGATGGGTGCGTTTCCTAGTTTAAAAATAATTAATAGCCATAAGGCGTATTAAAGATAATTAATTGTCAGAAGGTTTATTAAAGGTAATTAATAAACAGAAGGTTTCATCATCATCATCGTCGTTTAACATCCGGTTTCCACGCTGTCATGGGTTGGACAGTTTGACTGAGGTTTGGGAAGCCAGAAGGCTGCACCAGGCTCCAATCTAATCTGGCAAAATTTCTACAGCTGGATGCCCTTCCTAACGCCAACCACTCCGAGAGTGTAGTGGGTGCTTTTTACATGCCACCAGCACAGGAGCCAGTCAGGTGGTACTGGCATCAACCACGCTTGAATGCTACCAGCACGAGTGCCAGTCAGGTGGCAGTGGCAATGATCACGCTCAAATGATGCCTGTTATACACCACTGGCACAGGTGCCAATCAGGTGGTCCTGTTATCAGCCATGACAAGGATTTCACTTGCCTCAACAGGTGTTCGTAAGTGCAGTTTATTGCAGTTTATTAAGTTACTCTTAAATGGGCTGGTAATACTGCACTGGCATAGATCATGTTTATGGTCTCACTTGCATTGCCGGGTCTTCTTAAGCACAGCATATCTCCAAATGTCTCAGTCACATTTGAAAGTCGTGCTTCACCACTTCATCCCAGGTCTTCCTGGGTCTACTTCTTTCACAGGTTCCCTCTCTTGCTAGGGTGTGACTCTTTTTCACATAGCTGTCCACATCCAAACGCAACATATGACCATACCAGCGCAGTCGTCTCTCTTGCACACCACATCTGATGCTTCTTAAATCCAACTTTTCTCTCAAGGCAGTAACACTCTGTTGAGTATGCACACTGACATTACACATCCAGTGGATCATACCAGCTTCATTCTTTGCAAGCTTGTGCATGTCCTCAGTAGTCACAAAGATAATTAATAGCCAGAAGATTTTATCATTATCATTATCATCATCATCATCATCATCGTTTAACGTCCACTTTCCATGCTAGCATGGGTTGGACGGTTCGATTGAGGTCTGGGAAGCCGAGGAGGCTGCACCAGGCCCAACCACAAGGCTTATTAAAGGTAATTAATAGCCAGGAGGTTTATTAAAAATAATTAATAACCACAAGGCTTATTAAAGGTAATTAATAGCCAGAAAGTTTATCAAAAATAATTAATACCCAGCAAATTTATTAAAAGTAAATAATAGTCAGCAAGTTTACTAAAAATAATTAATAGCCAGGTCTATTAAGAATAATTACTAACCAGCAGGTTTATTAAAAATAGTTAACAGCCACAAGGTTTATTAAAAATAATTAATAGCCAGAAGGCTTAGTAAAGATAATTAATAGCCAGAAGGCTTATTAAAGATAATTAATAGCCAGAAGGTTTATCAAAGATAATTAATTGCCAGAAGGCTTATAAAAAATAATTAATAGCCAGAAGACTTATTAAAGATAATTAATAGCCAGAAGGTTTATTAAAAATATTTAATAACAAGGAGGCTTAATAAAGATAATTAATAGCCAGCAAATTTATTAAGAAAAAATCTACTACATATGTGGAAATCTGTGGGTGTGTTTGTTTGTGGAGTTGTTATCTAACTCCTCCTACATCGTTTTATCGATTTTGATGAAACTTGACACATGAGTAGAATTTATGTCTAGAAAACTAGTGACATACTTAGATTGTTGGAAAAATCGATAATAGGGCCCTTGGAAGGGATTCTTATAAGTACTACATATAACTAATATATTATTTTTAAACATCCAAGGGAAATAACCCATTCGCTCCTGAAAGGGATCCTTATATATAAATATAGCCAAGGGAAATAACCCATTCATGTTCATAAGTTATTTGGTATAAATCAAATTGAGTATGCTTATTTCTTAGTATTTGAACTATTTGAGTTATTTTCACAATTTATCCAGTACAATGCTTAAACAAGTAAATAGTATTTACCTAAACAATAGATCCACCTATTTCGGTTAGTGACTTATTCATGAATTTAACAACACTAGCGCCACTGAGGGTAATATTCTCTGTGAATGCACAAAAGCTTTTTTCAGAGTTATTCACTTTGAAGTGTTATTATCTCATATCTGATTAGCCTGTTATTACATAACATGCTTCACAATTTTAGTATACATAACTTATTAGTATTTCCTAATAAGTTCTATAAACTCTGGGAACATATTAACCCCTTACCCAACAATTATTTTGAAAATGAATGTATTTTTTCAGACATATTTTTTAATTGTTTTATTTTACTATGTTTTGAATGGTGATTTCGAGGTATATTTCAAACCTTATTTATTATGAATTTTAATTCAATAATATTGATTTTAAATTACCGCTTTGGGCAGAAACGAGTTAACCTGTTTTTTTCATAAATCATATTACTTTTACAAAAAATCATGTTATTTTATTTGGTTATCTTATTTTCCAAATTTAGAATGAATGATCAAAACATGATTGTTTACTTCTGTTGATTTTATTACTTCAAAACTTAGTAATGACAAAAAAGAGAGACAAAATAATGAATTATCATCATCAGAGCTCGACATGGTGGGGTTATAATATAAAGGTATAAAAAAAAACAACGTAAAAACAAAGTGAATACTTCTATTCATAAAATGTGCCTTCCAACCCTTCAACTGTCTCCAGGTGACTAAATCATACTCGGTCTTCAATGCCTTACTCAAGCGAAAGGTGGCAGAAATCGTCACTGCCAGAGGTATAAAGTGAGTGAATATACTCGTATTTGTCAAAAAAGAGTTTATAATAGACAAAGGAACTCGTTTGCTGTCGATTTTGGCGAGTCTATCTTTTGACGAGTTAACTTGCCAGAGATAGAAAAAAACGATTTCGGTCAAAACGCATATATTCGTTTCTGCCGGGTAAGGGGTTAAAGCCCTTTTCGGAGCTACTTTATTTGAATTCTTACTATTGGGTAATTAATTTCATGTTATTATATAACTGACTTCACAATTTGGGTATTCATAACTTATTAGGAATTCTTAAAAACAAGATCCTGTGTAAATACACAAAAACCGTTTTAAGGGCCACATACTTTGTATTGTTGTTACTGGATTAGTGAAACAATTATGAGAATGAAACCAAGGAATAAGCCCTGCTTTCCTGGGAATTACTGGGTACATCAGATAGTAATTAATTGCCAGAAGGTCTATTAAAAATAATAACGATAGAAGCAGTATTAATACCAAAATATAATATTTATGCCTTTCCACTGTAACAAAAAAATGAAGGAAATTTCTGTCCACTGTAGAATTGTTTGAGAACCTTTTTCTCTTTGAATCTTTTCTCTTTTCTTTGTTATGAAGGACCACGGTCTGAATTGTCAGGTTTCCTCTCATTCTTCCTTACAATGTAAAAATAATTACCTTGTACTCCTGTTTGTTCCTGAAATAGCTTTGGACAAACAGGATGTAACAAAAACGCCTCAAATTCAACATTCTTGATAGACATTTTGACTGCAAACACAAGGTTCAACGGTTCTAACCATGATGGTAACTGGATAGAAAAAAAAACAGTAGAACTTCAGCTACATGAAGACACCATTACCACATGTTTAACTTCACTAACACCATGTTGGTGGCCATGTAAAGCATGGGAGGTTTTTCTGCTCTATTCACTGTATTACCATATTGACACAGGTCTCATGTCTCCCAAAAGGCAGGAAGGCCATGGATAGAATATCTTTGATCTGAGTGACAAAGTAATTTTCCTCATTTCCTTATTACAGAGTAGAAATAAATCATTAAATATTTCAAATATTTTGTTTTTATTAAATTAAATCTCTTCTCTTTGCAAAAATGGGAAAATAAAAATATAAATTGATTCTTTTTTGTTTTAACAGGAATTTGATGAATATCTCCGAAACAGAGGTAAAACATTTGTTTGTTAATATTGAATATTACGGTGTCTTGTCATGTCATTCTATGTTAAACATTACTGATAATTACTATTTTGGTTTTATTTCTGCAAGGAATTATGTTGATAGCAAGTTACTACCTGCAGCCTCAGGTAGCCACAAGTTTTTAGCAGTCTTTCAAGTGCTTACAACCCTCCTGATAATCCTTGCTGTACCTAAAAGACAAACTTTCTGTAGAAGCTCTTCCGGGTATTCTATTTCAATATCCTTCAGCCATTTGTCTATATTTTGGCTTCCTGTTCCCAACACACCAATTATTATAGGCACCACCTTTACTGTTTGCATGCTCCAAATTCTTCCTATTTCAAATTTTAAGGGATTGTATTTACTTTGTTTTTCTTCTTCTTTACGATCCTGGAATCAAACAGACATGATGGGTCGATAAGTAAGCAGCTTCTCTTTTCCTTATCTATGACTGTAATATCTAGTCTATTGTTTTCTAACTTTTTCTCCATTTGAATAGGAAAGTCCCATAAAATCTTACATTTCTCCAACTCCAATTCTCTTTTGACTCAATGATTGTGCTTTGTGTTTCCAGCTTCAAATCCCCATTTCTGGCACAGTTTCCAGTGTAAAACTTTTACAACCTGGTCGTGCCTCCGTTTCTTATATTCTTCCTGTGCCAACTTGGGGCATTCTTCCACGATGTGTGCCATTGACTCATTCTAAGTTCCACAGGCTCTACATTTTTCTGACACATTCTCTCCATATATATTTTTACTCAAGTTGTTTGTTTTTATCGCTTGATCTTGGACTGTTACAATTAGGCTCTCTGTTTCTTTTTTTAATTGGCCCCTTTTTAACCAAGCCCAGGATTTTGTTCCACAATATGTCTTTAGTGACTCTCCAGAATTGGCCATGCAGACGTTCCTCTTCAATCTGTCTGACATGATATCTTTGCATTTCATCCTTGTCCTTCTATCCTATTACATGCTTGATCCTCTTTTTTTTTATTCATTTCACAGAAAGTTCTTTCAGAAATAAGACTAAACTTTGTTTCTTGCACAGAAGATTGCTTGCTTCCAGTTTTGCACTCCCAAGCAACAGCATTCTGGGAACTACAGTACCATTTGGATTAGGATTTGCTAATAGGTTCAGATATCTATAATACAAGACATTAAGAGGGTTAAAGTATGTAAACTGAATAAAAATATTAGATTTAGAATTGAACCAAGCCTCATAAAATCTAACCAAAAAATATAAACTTGATATTGATTCTAATTGGTTGTAATTCTTATTAAAAGACTATCTTGAACATTATAATTTCTAATTGAAGAGAAGAGCTTTGGACTTTGTGATGAAGAAATTATTCTAAAATACCATCTTGCAATAAACTAAAATAACGTCTTTTGAGAGGGGAGTTAACTCTTCAATGTCTTATGAGAGGGGAGTTAACTCATCAATGTAGTCTTCCATGACCATCTCATGTGTGATGATACAACATAAGTTACATCCAATTATTACTTTAGGAAAAAGAACCATAAATGTAATCTGATTGTAAATATTAAATTAATTAATAGTTATTATCATACTTAATGAGCTGATTCATTACCTCATTAATTGAAAGTTTATAGCTAGGCTCCTACTGAGTTTTGAACCATCACACTCAGGTTCTTCAGCATGGAACCATATTGTCAGCAAAGGAAAACCAGTTATGGAAAATAAATCATGCCACTATGAAAGGCGCTAACACCTCTGTGAACATGGCTTGGCCAATCAGATCAGCTGATGTACAACCAAGGGCAATGGAATTTTCCCACCAAATAGTCTGGTCAAACGTTTTTTGGAAAACCCTGCTGGGCATTATAAAAATTCTTATTTTGCATTTCTAGACAGAATGAGCTCTGATACTTCACAGATGTTCTCACTTTTCTTTTTCTGCTTAGAACAACCTACGGTGCTTCTCAAAGCTGTGTCAGTCAGTTTTGTGAGAAGACATTTTCATTGTTTCTATTAATTTTTTTCTCAGTAATTATGAACTGTCTTTGTATTACTATTCAGCATATTATACAGTGAAAACTTGTACTTATTTCCATTCAGTATCACTTGACTATTACTTTAGCAAGCAGAAGAATATGTGGAAATATGTGGGTATGACAAAAGGTCCTTTCAGAACCATATTTAACAATCCTAAAAATTTCCATTAATGTCCAGGAGAGACATAATGCCACAACCCTGGCTAGACACATATGGTTATTGAAGAAAAATGCCATGGATTATAACATCAAGTAGAGAGTGATAGGGAGGTGCAACCGTTACTTCAATAGTAGCAGACGGGGAAGGTTAAACCTTGCTTAGAAAAGAACAATATTCAAGAACTCTCTTCATTCAGACACTTAACTAAAGCCTAAACTGCAAGGGTGAGTTTTACTTCCCTGGGCATGGATACATTGTAACTCCAACGTCTGGCAGCTGACCTGGCAGACACCCATAAAATTATTAACCATATTACAAACAATAACTCTGAGCACCTTTTCAAACTTCATCTGTCTAACACCCGTGGACATGTTTACAAAGTCAGAAAACAGCACAATTCCCATGACTTTCGGAAACATTTTTTCACGCTAAGAGTTGCTGAAGCATGGAACAAACTGCCGGTATCAGTTGTTAGTTGTCGGAGCACTGTATCCTTCAAAACTTCCATGCTTCCTGAGATTCGCCAATACTACACCTGATTTTCTCCCCTCCATACACACGCAAGCATGTATCTGATTCATACACTGTTCGCTTCCCAGACATTTGTACATTACTGCATATACTTTATATGCACTTTTGACAAGTTGTGGTGCACCTGAGCACTGTATACAATAATTTCATTATTATTATTATTATATGCCTGCATGAAAAATAGTATGTGATCAGTTATCTACAAACTCTACCATAACATTACGATTTCCACCAGCAGTCTTTCCAACACCACAACCTAAGAGTCCAATACTGACTACACCGAACCATATGCACATAAACACATAGATATGCATCCGCATGAGTTTAAAGGTTTGGGTGCCTTCCCATGTCCTCTTTCAAAGTCCCTGCTTCCTGCACCAACTCCATACTGCCCACACTCAAACTCCACTTTACTGGCAGTTATTTCTCACTCAGGGATTTGGGGCCAGGGACATAACCTTTGATGGAGTCCCTTCACTAGCTGTCTCCTACAGCAACCACAACCAGATGTGTTACTTAAGATATTGTAAACTTTATGATTAACGTAACTTCTCTGTTGACAAATGTACAAGTGCCTGGTATTTCTCTTATGGAGTCTTAGACAATTTATATGCCTTGCTCATCATTTAATGTCCATCTTCCATTTTGGCTTGGGTTAAGCAGTTTGACAGGATCTGGTGAGATGCATTAGGCATGATTTCCATGGCTGGCTGCCCTTCTTAATACCAAGCACTTCACAGTGTGGACCGGAAGCTGCTTTTTCCATGACCCCAGTGCTAGTAAGGTCACCAAGTAACTTGTAATAGAAAGTGAAAAATGGAAAGAGCCCTGTAAAAGTGGGTGGGAGTGAATTTGGGAGACGGGTAGGTGGCTTTATATCCGGGGTAGGAGAGGTTTGATAGAGGGTCAAGTAGGGGTGTCTTGATATGGGGGAAATTCACGACTTGCTTATATTTTTTACAAAAGTGAATGAAAGTAGCTGGAAGGGAGAAAGATGGTGGTCATAGGGTGCAAGTGCATACTCTCAGTTTGCAAGGATGTGTGTATGGGGAGAGAATATAGAATGTGGATGAGGAAGGTAAGAAAGAGAGGGTAATTTCATAAGAATATGGGATGAGAGGCGTGGCAGATGGTTAGTGATGGGGCTAGAGGTGGATGTAGTGAGTGAGGAACAATGGTTTGGGGTGGAGTTGATGGCAAATATCTGTATGGAGTGGGGCAAGTGAGAGTTAGATGAGGTTTGGGTAGGAGGGAGTGACAAGTAGCAACGTAGGAGTAGCAGAGGAGAGCAGCAGAATCATAAATTCATAGACAAGGAAGTGCAGAGATGATGCACAGGATGTGACAGTGGAAGGGATGGGTTGATGATGATGATCAACTGGGACAGAGATGGGAGTTAGAGATACATGAGGATGGCTATAGTGAGTGGGGAGACAAAATTGGAGGGAGTATTGATAACGGATGTGAGAGGGCGTTGGGAATAAATGCATATAGGAGAAGTGTTAAACATCAAGAATGGCAAACTAAGATGTAGCTAAGAGTGGGAAGGGAAAGATTAGGGAAGGGGCAAAAAGGGATGATCGATGGAAGGTTGTACGAACGGAGATGATGATGATGATGAAAGAGAGGCAACTGGTATTAATGAAAAGGGGTGAGAAGTGTTGTGCAGATTCTGCTCTCAAATGCTTACAGCAACAAAGTAGGGCCATAGTTAGAAGTGTAATGGAGGGATGGGTGTTAGGAAAATGAGATGTGGTGAAGGGTATGGTTGACATGGGCAAATGTCAGTGTAGGGCCCAACATGGACAGGAATAAGCACAATGCATTTAGGACCTCACTTTTGCTATGATGGATGTGTCTTTATATGTCATTTTGTTCAACTTGCATCAGTAGGTGTGTGGCCAGGTGGAAAACTGCACCAGACTTCTGTACATGCCAAAACAGACATAGAGGTCTGGTGCCATCTTCTACCTGGCAAGTTCATGTCAAATGATCCAACCCATGCCAGCATGGAAGGTAGATGTTGAACGATGACGATGGTCATAATGATGACACACTGATATTTGTTTATTTCCAGAAACTAAATTATCAAGCCCATCCTTTCCTGGTCCACAACTGAAAACAGTCCCTATCATACCCAGACCTTATATGACATCCGGAGAAAATGCTGGCATTAAAATAAACTTAATGATTGGTTCAATTTCTAATGCATCTGTGAGTAAATAGATTCACGTAACATATTTATATTTAATTGTTATTTCATTTCCAAATGAGGAATCATTACAGTTAATTAAAACATTTTCTCAATCTAACTCAAACATTTCATTTCCTTCACATCTGATATCTTGAGTATATCTTTTGCTAACTTTAACAACCTCAAACTTGCTACAGCCATTCTGTAGAGCCTTACTTAACAACAATATCAACTGCAACATTATATCTCTCTTCTCTCCATGGAATGTTCCTTAGTTGTTTACCATTAATTACTTTTGTAGGTTGATGTCATCGTTAACAGCACCAATAAACACCTCCAGCTTAATGATGGTTCTATCTCCAAATTTATTCTCAATGCTGCTGGTCCACAGATACAAGCTGAATGTAACCGGAAATATCCTCAAGGTATTTCTACATTTGAAATAGCCATCACTGAAGGATATAACCTCAACTGTGAGAATGTAATTCATCTGGCATTACCTCCCTGGGATGAAAATTCATCTGATTCAGTAAGTATCAATCATATTATATTGATTTATTGAAAGAGTTGTTGTACAACCCTAGGTTATCATTGATCCAGCATCCCTGTGGCATGAACGGAATTGTCCATAAAACTATGCACAATCCACAGATGTGTTTTTCCAGTCATACAACACCTCCGTCTGCTTCAGGACAGTAGCATGTACTTTGATGTCCAGTGATGTACAGTTTGGGCTACAGTGTGACAGTCTGGTGTTGTGGTGTTCTGTACAGTTTCCAAAGCATGGATTCTGGTTGTTTGAAATTGATGTAGACTCTATTGTAGATATTCCCTGAACATTTCGACTCAACCATAGTCTCTTGTGTGCAGTGTAGAGTCTTTTGTGCCTGTGGCGCCCTGCCTTGTGGGCGGTTTTGTTGCTTCTTACAGTATGTTCTCACCCAGGATTCCCTCTTGTAAATAATAATTAATCTCTCCGCTTCCCTATTATTGTTTTTGTTAATTACAACCACCAAATCTTGGAACATTTCTCTTTCCATTCACGGCATCCATATCATCACTCAGACCTGACTTCCTGCTATCACATGATCTGTGCTGATCCTTCTGTTAAATGATGTGTTAATCCAATGACCACATGATCTGTTAATCCAATAATCACTAGAAGTTGTTTAATGTTATTTGAATCTGTAAAACATTTCTGTTTGAAACAACAAATTCCATGTGCAATGTGTTGATCAAAGAATATATTCATCATTTTACATTTGATGGATATTTGTCCTCATCTTGTTTGTTGTTAACACAACGTTTCGGCTGATATACCTTCCAGCCTTCATCAGGTGTCTTGGGGAAATTTTGAACCTGCGTTCTTATTCCTAAGGTATTTTTCGATGTTAATATTATCATTATTATTATTATTATTATTATTATTATTATTATTATTGTTCAGGTCACTGCTTGGAATCAAACTCGGAATCTTAGGATTAGTAGTCCACGGGCATATGGCATAGTGGTTAAGAGTGCAGGCTATTAACACCAAAATTCTCAGTTCGATTCCAAGCAGTGACCTGAACAACAACAACAACGATGACAACACCAACAACAACAACAATAATAATTATAATAGTAATAATAACAACAACATCGAAAAATACTTTAGGAATGAGAACCCAGGTTTGAAATTTCCCCAAGAAACCTAATGAAAGCTGGAGGGTATATCAGCCGAAACGTTGTTAACAACAAACAAAATGAGGACAAATATCTGTCAAATGTTAATAATGTACATAATTCCTCCTCTCTTAAATATAGAACTGAAAGAATATTTTCATTACAACTTAATGATTTCTTCCTGTAATAAGAAAATAATTTAATAAAATGTGAATTATCAATTACTAAACAATTATTTTTTCAGATATTGCGAAACTTGACTAGCATGGTAGACACTTGTCTAGGAACTGCTTCATGTCTTAGTGCAAAAAGCCTTGCATTTCCTATATTAGGAGCTGGAGTATTGAAATATCCCATTGAAAAACTACCTGGAACTATGTATGAAGCAGTCAAAGAGTCACCTCGAAAATACGATATCAAAGATGTTTACTTTGTTGTTTTCCCTAAAGACACAGAAATAGTAAAGGTTGGTTGACGTATTTGTTGTGCATTGTATCATGTTCCTCCTCCTCCTCATCATCATCATCATCACCATCATCATCATCATTATCACCATCACCACCACCACCACCACCATCGTCATCATCATTTACTGGGGAGCTGCACCAGATTCCAATCTGATTTGGCATGGTTTCTATGGCTGGATTCCCTTCCTAACACCAACCACTCCAAGTGTGTAGTAGTGCTTTTTACGTGCCATTGGCATGGGTGCTAGCTACACAATACTGGCATCAACCACATCTATGAGCCCACTTGGTTTGACAGGTCTTCTTAAGCATGCTATATTACCAAAGCTCTCAGTCACTTGTCACTGTCTCTGTGAGGCCTAACTATGATTTCACTTGGCTTGATGAGGCATTTCAAACACAGCATATCGCCAAAGGTCTTGGTTACCTCTGTGAGGCTCAATGTTCTATGGTCATACTTCACCACCTCATCCCATGTCTTCCTGGGTCTGTCTCTTTCACAGGTTCCCTCCACTATTAGAGTGTGTGGCACTTCTTCACACAGCTGTCCTTGTCCATGTGTATCCCATGACCATACCAGCACAGTCGTATCTCTTGCACACCACATCTGATGCTTCTTATGGTTAAGTTTTTTTCTCAAGATGTTTACACTCTGCCATGTATGCACACTGACATTGCACATCTAGCAAAGCATACTGGCTTCATTTCTCTCAAGCCTACACATGTCCTTGGCTGTTATAGCCCATGTAGCATGGCTGTTCACACACAGGCTTCATAAATCTGCCTTTCACTGAGAGAGGCCCTTTGTTGCTTGCAGGGGTAAGGGCTCTCTGAACTTAGCCCAGCCTATTCGTATTCTCACGGCTATGCTCTCAGAGCTTCCACTCCCACTACCGACCTGGTCACCTAAGTAATGGATGTTATCAGCTACTTCTAGTTTACCCCGCTGGAATTTAACTCTACCTGTGATTCTGCCAGACACAAAAAACTGATTTTCCTGTTAAACTTCCTCTGATATTGATGCACCTCTTATGTGCCCCACAACGTGCATTGGGTACATTTTATGGAGTTTTTACCTACACCGTTTCTATAGATTGAGCAGAACCTGAAGGGGTTTGTGATTTGTCTGCTCTTCTACATGCTAAGACTTGGGTTCTTGCTAAAATCCTCTAAGGCCTTTGATTCAAGACTTTGCTCCCACACTTAAAATTTCTTCTCTAGTTCAGGTAGTGATTCAGCTATATGAAGAATGTCATCGGTATAGAGAAACTCCCAGGGGCAGCCCATTTTAAATTCCTCTGTTATTGCCTGGAGGTCTATGATGAACAAGAGGGAGCTGAGGACTGATCATTAGTGAACTCCTACTTTTACCCTGAATTCTTGGCTATACTTGTTTCTAACCTTCACCTTACCTATAGCATCCATGTACATGTCTTGTACAGCACTCACCAACCACTCATCTATCTTTAGCTTCTGCATTGACCACCAGATAAGGGAGTGGGGGACCCTGTCAAAGGCTTTCTCCATGTCAACAAAAGCCAGATACAGGGGTTTATCTTTGGCTTTCTATTTCTCCTAAATTGCCTAACTATGAATATAGCATCAGTTGTGCTCTTGCCTGACACAAATCCAAACTGTATCTCATCAGATTGTGTCGTATAGCCAGCTGGAGACAATATCTCCTGGGACTAAATTACAGTAACATTAGTCCTAAACCAGGACTGACTACGAAATCCATACTTGTTGCAAAGTGTCCAATGGACAAGCCTGGCTATATTGTCATGGTGTCTCATATATTTCTTCTGGGCTAGTGGTGTACATTGGCTAGTAATATGCCATATGGTTTCACCGTTTTGTCCACAGATTCTGCACTTATCACTTTTTGCTGTGTTGTCTATTCTGTATTTTATGTAGTTTGTTCTTAGTGCTTGCTCTTGGGCAGCACAGATTAGTGTCTCTGTTTTTGGTTTTAAATCACTTTTAGTCATCCACAGCCATCATTTTTCTCTGTCTGTCTTATCTTCAACATCCCTATGAAATTGACCATGCATTTTACTTTTTAACCCACCTATTTTCAGTTTCATTCATTTTCAATTTTTTGTATAGTGCTTTATCTTTGCAATCTTTCATCCTACACAAGCCTGACCTTCTTACTTCTAATAATAGCAGTTCCATAGCATTGTTTACATACCATGCTATGTTGTTTTCTTCTGCTCTAATGCTGTGCTCGCATCCAATAAGTCCTCTTCCCCCTCTTTTTCTTGCTACATACAGTCTGTCTGTGTCACTTTTTTGCATGGAGTGCCCCATATCTAGTTAGCAACTTCCTTGTCTCTCTGTCTAAGCTGTTTAGTTCGTCTACTGTCCATGCGATTACTCCTGCTCCATATCTAAGGAGTGAAACTGCCCAGGTGTTGATAGCTGCAATCTTATTCTGTCCATTTAATTTCGACTTAAGGATCAGACTCAGTCTGTGCAAGTACTCCTCCCTAAATTTTTCTGTCATTTCTTTTTCCATCAATTTATCCATTTCCAAAATACCCAAGAACTTATAGCCCGTCTCTTCTATCTGCTTCATAACATCCCCTGATGGTATCGATAGCTCGTCCATACATTTGATTTTGCCTCACCTCAAGACTAACACACCACACTTTCTCAATCTGAACTCCATTCTGATATCAGCACTGAAATATACACCCTATCAACAAGGGAACTGACTTAGGCTTCATCTTTACCATAAAATTTGAGGTCATCCATGAATAACAAATGGTCGACATTTTGTTGGCGGCTTTTGGATACATACCCAGCCTTTGCTTTCCTAAGAATCAGTGTTAGTGGTATCAAGCACAGTACAAATATCAGTGGGGACAAGCAGTCCCCTTGGAAGATGCCCCTCCTAATTTCTACTGACCCTAAACTTCTTCTGTATGCTGTCAGGTCCATCCTCCAATTCGTCATACTTTCTCCAAACAATCGCTCAACATTCGATGCAATACCAAATAGGTTCATACACTCCATAATCCAAGAATGTGGGATCATATCGTACGCCTTATGATATGGCTAAGTTACTTTTCCTCCTCTTGCAGTCTCTGAGCACAGTTTTATCTATCAGGAGTTGATCCTTGGTACCTCTGCACTTACGCTTGCAACCCTTCTGCTCATGTGGCAGGACTCCATTTTTTGCCAGATGTTCATACATTGACTCTGCGAGTATTCCAGTCAATAATTCCCACATAAGTGGCAAACAGGATATCAGCCTGTAATTGTCTACTGTATTGCCTTTTTCAATGTTTTTCAGGCACAGCACTGTCCTACCAAATGTCAACCACTCTGGTATTACTTTGTCAGCATTTGACCAAGTGTTGAGTTGCGCAACTATTCGGGCATGACATTCACCAAAACTTTTGTTCCAGTAGATTTAAACCCCATCTGGTCCCGGTGCTTTCCAGTTGCTAATTTTTTTGCTGATTTCTTTCATTTCCCTAACTGAAATGACTAGTTCTGCCTATTTTGGACAGACTACTGTTTGTTTCAGTTCTTGCAGCCATTCAGCATCCTTCTTGCGCTCCTTGTCTTTGCTCCAGATGTCACCCGAAAACCTTTCACTTTAAATGTTATTTGGTCACGCTACAAGAAAAAGAAGATAATTTTGAACAACTGCTTCAAAATCTCCAGCTTCTATTTCAGGATTACAAATTTACATCAAGCCAAAGTATTTCAACACAAATATTCTTCTTTTGTTTTAATTAGTTTTGAAAATAACGAAGAATAAAGTAAATTAGCTTTGTCATTATTGAGCTGGTGTTTGGACACAACATGGAATCTTGATACCAAATTCAATTCCGTGAATAATTTTTTACAGTCACTTAAACAAGCAAATTTCATTTCTTTTTATTCTGTAAGTAAAAATTCCTCCCCAAACTACAGAATATTCAAAAGCCTGTCCATCATAGGAAGTTATTCTATGATACAATAAATGGAAATATTAATTTAAAACAATATTTGTGATAGAAACAATGAGTTAAAACATTGCATTGTAATTAGCAGAAATTAATTATTTTCTCATTGAGTAATGATAAATTATTTGCTTACTTTTAACAGAAATTTAAAGAATATTTCCAACAAATGTCAGCAGATGGCTCAGCTGTAACATCAGGTAAATTGTTTCTTTTTTCTTATATTAAATATCATTTAGGAAGAAACTAGGGACAGTTTTTCTGATCACCATCATCATCATCATCATCATCATCATCATTATTATTGAGTTAGAGAGGAGCACATGCCATCAAATTGACATTGGGGTACAAATATATGAAGCCCAATAAATGGTATTAGTTTTTGATTCACCCTCGTATGTTTTTAAACATTTTGAATTTGACATGTTTTGTACTCAACAATAACAACAAATCCAAAGAACAACACCTCTAAAATTATATTTAAAAAATAGGCAAATAAAGAAAAAAAGAGATATTTGTAGTTAAAAAAAAGATTTTTGAGAAGAAATCAAAGAAATCATCAGCATCGTTTAACATCTGGCATAGGTTGTGTCAGGACACAGAAAGGGTCTCAATTAAAATGCTAATAGTGAGAATAACAACAACTTCTAAATACGGACAAGTTTTGGTCTGAGAATGGGAAAAATTGTGTCACAAGTGATTTTGTTTCCTTATGAGAAAAACTTATTCAGGAGTGGTGGGCAAGGTAGAAGATAGTGTACCTCTACCTTACAAAAAGGAAAGGGCTTTCTGCATGCCCTTAAAACAATGACTAAAAGAGGCATTAGCCAATGTATGAAACAACATTTTATTCATTGACCAGAAGAAAGCTTATGCTGCCATTTGCCTGACCTTCAAGACCAATGGTGAGACATGAGAGCAGGTAGAAAGAGGGCAAAAAACATTCACTCATGGGCCCTTAATGCATTGCATTGTCAAATGGGACACAAAAGCGACAGCAATGACAGCATCAACAGTGACCTTGATCCCTCGTCTGTTGTCACCTTTATAGGGTTAGTAGAGAGTGCAAAGGTAACCTTACTCAGGAAGGGTCAGTATAAATTTATAAATCCTAATGGGCCATGAAAACCTCAAGTCCATTCTAAGGCCATGACCCATGATGTGTTCAGAACACAAAGCAATAATTCTACTGCTGGAAGGCTGAGCCTCATGTCACGCTTAACCGTAAAGACTACAATAATTAACTGTGACAACTTAAAACTAATTACCCAAATGATGTGGGGTACAACATGTCACATACAACCTTAGAAATACTTGTGGGTGCCTTTGGATGCACCAAGTTTCCAGAAGAGATGTGACAAGGAGACACAGTACAGACAAGAGAAACATATAAGGAGAATCCACCACCACCACCACCACCACCCTCACACCCCAGATTCACTCAATTGAAGTTCACAGTTCTTTGTGAAACAAAAGAAGAACTGATGGAGCCATCATGTGCACCAAAAGAAGACAAAATTAAGCATCCGCAAGTTGAATGAAGAGGAGATGGACTCTGCTCTGATTTTGTGCAACACCCATACAAGAGAACACTAGCAAAAGAATCACATGAGCTATCCATGAACCACTAATGTGCAATTTTGTAGAGGATGTGGAATATTTCATCCTTGGGATAATAGTAAATTTGTCCAGTTGTACCTTTGAATATATGTTTCTTTACTACCCGCAAGGGGCTAAACACAGAGAGGACAAACAAGGACAGACAAATGGTTTAAGTCGATTACATCGACCCCAGTGCGTAACTGGTACTTAATTTATCAACCCCGAAAGGATGACAGGCAAAGTTGACCTCGGCTGAATTTGAACTCAGAATGTAACGGCAGACGAAATATGGCTACGCATTTCACCCAGCATGCTAACAGTTCTGCCAGAACACCACCTTATCTTTTTGTCCTGCACCTTTGAATATAGCAGTTTGAATGAGTGGCAGAAAGTCAATATTGTTGGGATATTCTGGTTCAACTTTCTGGTTCGACTTAGCTAAGTTGATTTCCCCCTCCACATGGGTTGCTTTCCTTAAATGCTTTCCAGGTCTTTGAATTAAATTATATTTTGCTTAAATTATTGTGTTTCATATATGTTTATATATTATTCCTTGTTTATGTTGAATTGTTATTGTGTTTGTTGCATAATGTGAAAGGGCCTCTGAGTCAACTTAGCAAAGACCAAAGTAGGCAAACAGACAGGACTGTAGTCGCTTCAATATATAGAAAAGGTGTATGTAGAAATTCCATACAGTGTACCTAGAGGTAGCAGATTGCTTCTGCTCTTTAGGTAGATTAATTAGCAGTGGAGGTGGATGTACTGAAAGTATAGTTGCTAGAAAAAAAACCAGCTTGAGAATGTTCAGAGACCTTCTACTTCTGTTAGTAACAAAAGTCTGCACATATTTTATACCTGCTTAGTGCTACCAGTTATCCTTCTCTTGAAACCACTTCATTTGACATCCATTCATCATTCTCAACAGCATCACTTCTGACATTATTTTCCACTGCATCAATATTTCTTGCACTTTCCATTGTGTTGTTGCCTTTATTGAACTCATAAAGCAAAATATGGCGAATATGCTCCTTTGCCTCTGTCATTATAGCTTTGAAAAAATAACTGTTAAAATCGAACTGCACTCTTCAAAACTTGCACTAAGAATAAGTAAAAGGTAAAATTACTACCTGCTTTGATAGCAAGTTAATGCAGGTAGTTTATCCCATACCCCTCTAACTTTGGTTCATGCAAATGAAAGAAATCACATTACTTATGGGATGATCCAACATATATATATATATATATATATATATATCATCATCGTTTAACGTCCGTTTTCCACGCTAGCATGGGTTGGACGGTTCGACTGGGTTCTGGCAAGCCAGGAGGCTGCACCAGGCCTCAATCTGATCTGGCAGTGTTTCTTCAGCTCGATGCCCTTCCTAACACCAACCACTCCGAGAGTGTAGTAAGTGCTTTTTACATGCCACCACCACAGGGGCCTGAGGAGCTGGCATTGACCATGTTCAGATGGTGCTTTTTATGTGCCACTGGCATGGGAGCCAGTCAAGGTGGCACTAGCATTGGCCATGTTTAGATGGTGCTTTTTACATGCCACCATGGGGATACATACATACATATATATATATTTCGTTCTTGGATTTCGCTTTCGGATTATAAGGCACATACCCAGACACAACAGTATATATATATATACATATATATAAACCATAAAAAATCAGAAGGCATGAGAAGTGAATATATATTTAATTACTTGTCAACCTTTTGGGGTGTATTTATAATTTCAGTGCATAATGAATTATTTGTACATGTCTGAACTAAAATGCATGTTAGGTATTATACAATACGATTGTACGAGTTCTGATCAATAAGTATCCGGACTGGGGCTATAAAAACAAAACTGCAATACATACCAATTTGGCATTTAATCTTCTTCAAAATAATCCCCTTCAGAAGTCACACACTTAATCCAGCACTGTTTCCAGTGATGGATGCATTCCTGGAACTCGTTTTCTGGGATAATCAGTAGCAGCCTTCTTGCATTCACTTTGATTTCTTTGACATCCTGAAACCTTCCTTTCAAATGATTTTTGGTAAGAGGAAAAAGTCAGAAGGGGCGAGATCTGGGAAATACCGTGGCTGCCAGACCTTGAGAATCCTGTGCCTAGCCAAAAACTGTTGCACAAACTGCACTGAATGGGCAGGTGCATTGTCATGGTGCAATTACCACTCACCAGATGCATCCAACTGTGGCCTTTTCCAATGAATAGCATCTGGCAAATGCTACAAAATGTCACAGAAGTACTCCTTGTTTACTGTCTGACCAGATGGAGCATACTCATGATGAACAAATCGCCTTGTAGTCAAAGGAAACGGTCAACAGTGTCTTCACATTGCTTCAAGTCATGCTTTCTTTGGTCTCAGAGAGGTTGGGGGTCTTCTTCTGCAAAGACAGAGCCTTTGTTTCAAGGTCATAGCCATAAACTCATGAGTTATCACTTGTTATGACTGTTTTCAAAAAGTTTTCATCGTTCTCAAGACAATCAAGGAGAACTTGTGCAACTGAAACCCAATGATGCATTTTACATGCCACCAGAACGGGAGCCAGTTAAGGGGCACTGGCCACAGCTATGATTTTGGTTTTACTTGACTCAACAGGTTTTCTTGAGCATATCATATCGCCCGACACATCAAAGGTACTCTTAAATGGGCCAGGCATGCAACATTGGCATTGGCCATGGCTGTGATCTCACTTTAGTTGTCAGGTCTTCTCAATCACAGCATATCTCCAAAGGTCTCGGTTTCCTGTCATTGCCTCTGTGAGGCCCAATGTTTGAAGGTCATGCTTCACCACCTCATCTCATGTCCTCCTGGGTCTACCTCTTCTACAGGTTCCTTACACAGTTAGGGTGTGGCACTTCCTCATGCAGTTGTCCTCATCCATACGTAACACATGACTGTGCCAACATAGACACCTCTCTTGCACACTACATTTGATGCTTCTTTTCTCTCAGGGTGCTCACACTCTGTTGTGTATGGACACTGACATTATACATCCAGCGGATCATACTAACCCCGTCTCTTTCAAGCCTACACATGTTTTCAGCAGTCATGGCTCTTGTGGTAGAGGTAGACCCAAGAAGACAGGAGACAAGGGCATGACCTTTACTGTCAGCATGTAAAAATCACGTTCTGAGTGTTGGGCCTCAATGCAGCAATGACAAATGACTGAGGCCCTTGACCATATGCCATACTTGAGAAGACCCATCATGCTGAGTGAAATCATAGTCATGGCAGATACTGGTGTCACACAAATGGCACCCATGCCAGTGGTATGTAAAAGCACCCATTACACTCCCAGAGTGGTTGGCGTTAAGAAGGGCATCCAGCTATAGAAAAATCAGAATGGACTCTGTTACAGCCCCTCAGCTTATCTGCCCTGGTCAAGCTATCCAATCTATACCAGCATGGACAATGGACTTTAAATGACAATGATGATGATAAGGATGACGATGATGATGATGATGACGATGATGATGATGACAACTATGATGATGATGACAACGATGATGACGATGATGACGACAATGATGATGATGATGATGATGATGATGAATTAGAGAGATTTGAAATTTGAATACAAACAAAGAAGAAATAATTTTAACAACACTCGATATCATTCACTATGCAGAGTCCCAGGATGGTAGCAGTGGTCTGAAATAGTCATATTGTAAATATGTACATATGTACTAGATGGTGATGTATAGCAATAATTAAAGAGCAGTTGATATCACTCCCCACAGGGATAAGATGATAGTCTTTTTCAGGTTAACTTCATTATCTCAGGAATTGACACCTCTTCGCTAAACAGAAAAGCAAAGAACACTAGAATTAATATTGAATGTTGAAGTGTCAACACAAGAAGTCTTCTGCTGATTGCTTGGTTATTTTTCTTTGACAAAATGAATATTTCTTTTATTTCAGATGATGAAGATGACGAAGATGAAGAAATAGAAGATAATGTCTCTACTGGTCAACACGATGATGGTGTCACCTTGAAATTCTTTGCTAAATACCAAAATCTTGACAATGCTATAGAAACTGTTAAAAAAGAATACCTTTCTCTGTTGACCACTGAGGAAATACCATTTGATACAAATTTAACAGAATCTCGAGTAAGTTATCCACAATATTACAGAGTTTTTATTTATTCGCTTGTTTATTTATTATTGTCATCATTTTCTGATTGAATTGCATTTTATTTTCAATTTCCGACCAGGTTTCAACTAGAGACCTAAGTTACATAATGGAGGGAAAAAACTGAGAATGTGGGCAGTTGATGCCAACACAGTGTTTTGGGTCCCATAGATTGTTGGTTTCCCAGCATGGACAGAAACCACATGTTGAGCAAAAGAGTAAAAGCTTGCTTGATCTCGTTTTTCAGTATGAATGTATTATTATTATTATTACTATTATTAAGTGAAAGAGCAGTGCATGCCATCAAAGTGATACTGGGGTAAAATATATGAAGCCCAGTATACCCATCATGACTGATAAGAGTACAACAGGCACATGCATCACAACTGTATGTGCATAACATGGTGACCTTATATCAAGATAAACAGCACATGACTTGCAGGTGGGGCCCAGTTAGAATTTTCTTCAGGTCGACTAGCCCATCCGGCTCAAAAGGTCCCTGAATAAGGGTTGTTTAAGGATGTAAAACGAAACACCCATATTTCCAAAAGTGAATTATTCAAACCCCAAAGAATTCCTCTCAACACATGGCTATGATGCTCCCCCACTAATTCAGCTCGTGATCAGAGATGCACATATCGTCACCCACTAAAGGACATGCTCAACTGGTTACGGTCAAACAATTTACAAGCAAATCTGTGATAGTGAGCAGAATATTTGCTGTTGCCCATCTTTTATATCAAGACAAAACATGCACAGGATAACACTTCATTCAGTTAAGACCACAAGCCATGAAAGTTACTGCCTATTATTTATTATTATTTTTTGTTTTTCTTTCAAGTTTGTTTCTACTTCTTGTTGGGTGTCTTCATGACACCTAGAGCAAAAAACTCACTGTGTACATAGATAAGCAAGAGGACATGAGTAAGCTTGCAAGGAATGAAACCAGTATGTTCCACTGGATGTGTAATGTCAGTGTGCATACACAACAGAGTGTAAGCACCCTGGGAGAAAAGATGGATTTAAGAAGCACCAGATGTGGTGAGCAAGAGAGACGACTGTGCTGGTATGGTCATGTGTTGCAAATGAATGAGGACAGCTGTGTGAAAAAGTGTTACACCCTAGCAGTTGAGGGAACCTGTGGAAGAGGTAGACTCAGGAAATCCTGGAATGAGCTGGTGAGGCACAACCTTCGAACATTGGGCCTTACTGAGGCAATGACTAGTGACCGTGACTTTTGGAGACATACTGTTCTTGAGAAGATCCGGCAAGCCAAGTGAGACCATACCATACCCCATGGCCTATGCCAGTGGGTGTAACCAGTCCATTTATGAATACCCCTCATTCATTGGACAATAAACCTTGCTTGTGAAGACCTACAAAGGTGAGTGAAATCAAAATCAAAATTGCTGACATGTCCAACGACAGTACCACCTAATTGGCACTCATGCCAGTGGAATGTTAAAAGCACATCCGAGTGTGGGATGTAACTGGGCCACTCATGAGTACCCCTCATTCCTTGGACAATGAACTTTGCTTGTGAAGACCTATTGAGGTAAATGAAAACAAATCAAAATCACTGACGTGGTTGAGGACAGTACCGACTGATTAGCACTGGTGCCAGTGGAACATTGAAAGCACATCTGAGCGTGATCGTTGCCACGACCACGGATTGGCTCCCATGCCAGTGAAAAGCACCATTCAAGCATGATCATTGCCAGTATCGCCTTAACGGCACATGTGCTGGTAGCACATGAAAACCAACATTTGAGCGTGGCCATTGTCAGTGCTTCTGGACTGGTTCCCATGCAGGAAGCACATAAAAACACCTTTTGAGCATGAGCGTGGTCGTTGCCAGAACCACCTAACTGGCCTTCGTGCCGGTGGCACATAAAAAGCACCCACTATACTCTCGGTGTGGTTGGCATTAGGAAGGGCATCCAGCTATAGAAACTTTGCCAGACCAGATTGAGCCTGGTGCAGCCTCTAGCTCACCAGTCCTCATTCAAACCATCCAACCCATGCCATCATGGAAAGCAGATGTTAAATGACAATGATGATGACACCAGCTTGTTCATTTACAAAATCAAATGAATTTTTGTAGAAAGCAAAATTTGTAATTCAAACTTCAGGAAACCTGCCAGTCACCTGTTCGCCTATCAGACTGGTGGGCACACTAGTCAGATTGACAACATTCTCTCTAGGAAACAGGAAAGATGGCTGCTCATAAATGCCAAAATTTTCCCAGGTGAAGAAAATCACCCCACAAAATAGGTTAGTGGTTATTGTGTTCAGGATCAGGGCTAAATGGCTGCCCAGAAGATAGCAAGGAAGGGTCTGGAAGCTTAAGGATTTTGTGAGTGGACAGATGAAAAAGAAGAGACCATAGCATCACATAATGTGGAAGACAACTGGAGGTTCCTACAGGATAACCTGTTGAGGGTTACTGACCAGATCTGTGGTTGGTACAAAGTCCCCAGTTGACCTAAGGAAACATAGTAATGGAACAATGTAATTTACAGGTCTGGAAGGATTGGAATTGTAGTGGTAGCAGGGAATTGTATCAGATTGCCAGAAGGGAAGCTTGGAGACAAGTTTACATAGCCAGAGGGGAAGTAGAAAAGAATAGATTTACAAACATTCTGCATTTGGAGGATCAGAGACTTGAAGTGTTTTGAATTGCAAGATAGTGTGTGAGAGAGAATCATGATGTCATAGGAGAGAAATGTGTCTGCATGGGTGATGGTGCACATGCTTTTAATGATTCTGCAAAGAAAAAGATACCACTATGAAAGGTTGCTAAAAGAAGAGAATGAATGGGAGAAAGAGAGTCTGCCAAATGTCGACCAGACTGAAGGATCAGCTATCCAAATTGACAGTACCTTGGTAGATAAAGCAATTAAGGATCTGAAGACAGGGAAAGCCCCCTGCCCATCAGGAATAATTCTTGAGATACTTAAAATATCTGGCTGTGTAGGCTATGGTCTAGACACCCCTATAGTCAATGAGGTGGTACATGAAGAAGTCATACTCAATGACTGACGTAGCAGTACCAAGTCGACTGCCACAAAGGTAAAGGTGATGCATTAGATACGAATAATTACAGAGGTATCAAATTGTTGGATCAGGTGATGAAAGCCACGGAGAGGGTCATAGCCCAACTAATTAGGGAGGGAATTAGTTTAGATGAAGTGCAGTTTGGGTTTGTGCCAGGGAGGAAGCACCACTGATGCTATATTTCTGGTAAGATAACTGCAGGAGAAACTCCCAGCCAAAGATAAACCTCTGTACTCGGCTTTTGTTGGCATGGAGAAAGCTTTTGACAGGGTCCTCCAATTCCTTATCTGGGGTTAATGCAGAAACTAGGGATAGGCGAGTTGTTAGTGAAAGTTGTACAAGCCATGTACAAAGATGTTGTCAGTAAGGTGAGGGTCGGCAACAAGTATAGCAAAGAATTCAGGGTACAAGTAGGGATTCACCAAGAATCAGTCCTCAGCCTCTTCTTGTTCATTATAGACTTCCAGGCAATAACAGAGGAATTCAAGACAGGCTGCTCCTGGGAGCTCCTCTATGCTGATGACCTTGCTCTTATAGCTGAGTCACTACCAGAACTAGAGAAGACGTTCCAGGTATGGAAGCACGGTCTAGAATTGAAGGGCCTTAGAGTTAACCTGGAAAAAACCAAAGTCTTAGTAAATAGGAAGGTAGATAAATCACAAATCTCTTCAGGTAGATGACCCTGCTCAATCTATAGAAAAGGTGTAGGTAGTAACTCTGTAAAATGCACTTGGTGTAAGTTTTGGAAACATAAATGGTTCAGCAGAGGAAGGTTAACTGGGAAGATAGGTTTTGTGTGTGGAAAGTGGACAGGTACAATAAGCACCAAACATGAACAGGAAATAGATTCCATCACATGCCAGTGGAGAAAACTGGAAGTAGTCAATAGCTTCCATTGCCTAGGTGATCAAGTCAGTTGCAGAGCTGGATGCTCTGAGACGATAGCTGCTAGAATACGAATAGGCTGGGCAAAGTTCAGAGTGCTCCTTCCTTTACTGGTAACAAAGGTCCTCTCACTCAGAGTGAAAGGCAGACTGTATGATGCCTGTATACAAACAGCTATAGTACACGGCAGTGAAACATGGACTGTGAGTGCTGAGGACTTGCATAGGCTTGAAAGAAATGAAGCTAGTATGCTTCACTGGATGTGTAATGTTAGTGTGCATGCATGACAAAGTATCAGCATCCTGAGAGAAAAGTTGGATATAAGAAGCATCAGATGTGGTGCGCAAGAGACACGACTGTGCTTGTATGGCCGTGTGATGCGTATGGATGAGGACAGATGTGTGAACAAGTGTTACAATCTAGTGGTGGAAGGTTAGACCTAGGAAGGCATAGAATGAGGTGGTGAAGTACGCTCTTTGACTGTTGGGCCCCACAGAGGCAATGACAAGCGACCAAGACAGTGCTTAAGAAACCTCTAAAGAAAAAAAAAGCCAAGTGAGATCATACTTGTGGCTGATGCCTGTGTCGCATAAAGTGGCCCATTAAAAGCACCCTTCAATCTTTGGATGATATGCTGTACTCATGAAGACCTGTTGAAACGAGTAATGTCATGGCCGATGCTAGTGCTGTCTGACTGGCACCCATCCTGACGGCATGTCAAAAGTACTGTTCGAGTGTTTGGCCTCATGGAGGCAGTGACAGGTAACCAAGACCCTTGGCGATGTACCATACTTGTGTTGATTTGTCAAGCCAAGTGAGACGGTAGTCATGGCTGATGCTGGTGTGAGGTCAATGGCATCCATGCCAGTGGCACGTAAAAAGCACTCGCAACACTCTTGAAGTGGTTAATGATAGGAAGGGCATCCAGCTGTAGGAACCAAGCCAGATCAGACTGGAGCCTTGTGTGCCTCCCCCACCATCTCACCCAGCTTACCAAGTTTTCAGTCAAAGCATTCAACTCATGCCAGCATAGAAAGCAGATGTTAAATGATGATGATGATGATGGTGGTGGTGATGGTGGTTATCGTTCTCACATCAACAATTTTCTACTCAGTACGTAACATAATTTTCAGTTTCTTTTTTGATCAGTCCAAATCTTCTTACAATCACTGGCTTCATAATCACATTGATATACCACATTTTCCAATTTCAATGAGCATCTCTTTATATTATTATTATTATAATAATAATAATAATAATAATAATAATAATAATAATAATTGTGTACAGTGCTCAGGTGCACTACAACTCATCTAAAGTGTATGTATAATCAGGTGTAGTTTCGGCGGATTTCGGAAAGCATGAGGGCCTTAAAGGATGCAGTGTCATGGCAGTCAACAACTGACGCAGGCAGTTTATTCCATGCTTCAGCAACTCTGAGTGTGAAAAAATGTTTCCAAAAGTCATGGGAGCTGTGTTGTTTTCTGACTTTGTAGGCATGTCCACGTGTGTTAGACACATGGAGATCAAAAAGGTGTTCAGTGTTGTTGTTGGTGAGGTGGTTGATAACTTTGAGGGTGTTTACCAAGTCCGTCGCCAGACGCTGGAGCGTCAGTGAATCCATGCCCAGGGAAACAAGGCGCTCAGAATATGGTAGGTGTCTGATGGAGGGTATGCGTTTATCATTCAGTAGTTTTATTTTTATAACGTGCTTTCACTTCACTACCGAGCGCAGCTCTGTGTGCCTTGGGTATGTGCTGTGGTTTGTTGTGATGCTCTGATGGTTACTGTATTGAAAGTGTTTTGCGTAGGATGTGTGCAGTGCCTAGTAGTGCAATTTTCTGTATGATATATGTGTTCGTAAGTCCTGGTGTTTTAGTTATGCATTTGTCTGAATATTTTTTTATCATGCCTAATGCATCTACTATGATAGGAATTGTTTCTGTTTTTAGATTCCACATTCTAGTTACCTCTGTTTCCAGGTCTTTGTATTTCGAAAGTTTCTCCATTTCTTTTAGAGACACGTTGTCATCTGCTGGTATTGATACATCAATTAGAAAGCATTTTTTTCTTCATGATCTCTGACAACTATATCTGGTCTATTGGCCTTAATTTCTTGATCTGTGTGTATTGGCATATCCCAGAGTATGGTTGCTTTCTCGTTTTCTGTGACCTTTTCTAGTGTGTGCCTATACCATCTTTTTTCTGTTGTTATTCCATAATGTTGGCATAGCTTCCAGTGTATGTAGGTTCCAACTCTGTCATGTCTGTGAATATATTCCTTCTTAGCCAGGACTGGGCAGCCAGAGATAATATGATTTATTGTTTCTTGTCCATCTCCACATATTCTGCAGTTACTTGTTATATTTCTTTTCATTACATGTTTTTGGTAATTTCTAGTGGGGAGGCTTTGGTCTTGTGCTGCTATTAAAAATCCCTCTGTCTCTGCTTTCAATCCTGAGCTTCTCATCCACTGCTGGGATTTTTCTTTGTCTATTTCTTTTGCATTTAGTTTAATCCAGTACTTGCCATGAAGGGGCTTTTCTTGCCATCGTTTTATCATGGTCCGTTGCTGTTCTAGTTTTAGTTTTGATTTCATTTGCTTTATAGCTTTTGTTATGTTTTCTTCTTCTTCTTCATATTTGTTAGGTAGTATGATTTCTTGTTTGCATTTGTCAGCTTCTTTAATTACTGAGAACAATTTTTTATTTTTCTTATGATTTGCCGCTATTTGTATCAGTTTTCCTTCCTTCTGAGGTAGATATTTTTGCAGTCCTATGGTGGTTATTTTATAATAGTTTTCCAGCTTTATAAGGCCTCTACCACCTTCTATACGTTGTATATATAGCCTTTCTATGTCAGATTTTGGGTGATGCATCCTAGATCCTGTCATTATTTTTCTTGTTTTCCTATTATTTTGGTTAGTTCATTTAGCATCCAGTTAAGGATATTGTAGCTGTAACTTATAACTGGGACGGTTAAAGTGTTAATACCTATTATCTTGTTTTTAGCATTGAGCTCTGTTTTTAGTATTGATCTAACTCATCTATAGTATTCTTTCTTTATTTTTTCTTTCATTTGTGTGCATTGTCTTATCTAGTTCATGGATTCCTAAGTATTTGTAAGTTTGGCTTTGGTCTAATTCTCTTATTTCATTGGCTTTATCTAGTGTGATGTTGCTACTCTTAACTAGTTTTCCTCTTTTCAGGGTTACTTTGGCGCATATTTCTAATCCAAATTTCATATCTATTTCTTCGGTGAATCCATGAACTGTCTTTAGTAGTGTTTCCAGCTGTTTGTCATTTGTAGCATAATAGTTTTAGGTCATCCATATATAAAAGGTGGCTGATTATTATTATTATTGTTGTTGTTGTTATTATTATTTTCATATGCACACAACAGATTACACCATTGGAAATGAAAATAATCCTAACATCGTGCTACAACAAGTAACCTTAGATGCCTAGAACCCTCTTGAGTATCCTGGCAGTCCCTAATAACACCATTTGCTGGAGCTGTACTAAACTAGGTTTTATGCCTATTTCCTCTACCTACTCAAATATTTAGGGACAGTTCCTAATGCCCCTATAACTACAGGGATACATTTTACCTACCCTTTCCATAATCTATGTAATTCAATGACTAGGTCCTGATACTTTACAATTTTTTGTATACCTTTCATATTGATTTTTTTCATCATTTAGGACTGTAAAGTCAATTATCTGGCACACTTTCTATTGTCTTTATCTACTATTACTACTACTACTACTACTACTACCACCACCACCACCAAATCAGGCCTTCTAGCTTCTATTATTCTGTCAGTCTGAATGTTAAAGTCCCACAACATCTTATATTTCTTACTTTTTAATAATTTACTAGGTTCATGCTAATATCATTTATCAGTATGGTCAAATCCTAGCTTTCTACAGACCGTCCAGTGGATTGCTCTCTCTAGGTTATCTTTTCTTGTATTCTTTCTGTGCCATCATGCTACATTCACTTTCTATAATAACACTTTCCCTTTTTCATTTGCATAACTCACATTGGGAATCTACTTGGTTTTTGTCTATCTTGGCTTTTATCCAATTAGTCATTAGCACTTGATCTTGTGCTGCTACTACCTAGCTTTCTGTTTCCCTTTCAGCTTTCCTTTCTTCAACCACAACCATGTTTTATGACTATTATTTGCTGCAAATATCTTTGAGAATCTACCATGCAAAGCCTTCTCCTGCCAATCAGATAACTTTTGTTCTTTTTCTGGTTTTTTCACTTACTTTCTTTTTGGGGTTTCCCTATGTATTGCTGTGACTTTAACATCTCTTAATGAACTGGCTTCACTATTACCTACATAGGAGTCTATATTGACTCTAGCTCCATGCGGTCTTTTACCAATATTAATTCCCTTATTATTATCAGTCCTCTTATTATTATTAGTATTACTTCCACCTTAGTGAAGGCGGAGGTATTGTTTTCAGTCTTGTTTGTTTGTTTGTCTATGGACAAGATATCTCAAGAACCGCTAGCATGAATGGATTAAATTTTGGGATCTATCCGATACCGGACAAGGAGTCTGGATTATTTGTTATCTTTACTTTACATGATTATGATCTTACGTTCACTTTCAAGTCTTTCTCAATTATCTCCCTTTAGGTTGTTTCTAAAGTTTTATTTTCATTTCTCTATCATTAATTTTACTTGCACCTTTATCTTAATAGAAACTGATGGATAAACAAATCAAACTACATTAACAAACAGCAGTAAAACCATTCAGAAATTAAATAACATTAACATATTTTTATAATGTATATATCATATATTAAAAGTATAAGGTGTGTTATGAGAATTTATAGAACAAATATCCTACAGAAACTGAACAAACTGTTAAAGATGGAGAAAAGAAGATGTTAAAAGTTTGAAAAGAATTTAATCCATGCATACAATCGTTTCGAACAGCAATATTAACATGAAAATAACATGGTAGAAAAATTAGAAATCAATTTAATTATAATTAAATTAATTACATATTACTCTTCTCCTCTGTGCAAAAAAAAGAATACATCAAAAAAATAATTTTATTATTGTCACAGAAGACTTGATGGAGTGAATAGCACATAACATATTCAGATATACTTATTATATATGCTAAGATAGTGTTATTGAGTCATAGTTGTGTATGAACTAAAACTGATGCAGCTAATGGTTACTTTAAAATACAAGTGTAAGATGTTTAAGAAACATTTTCTCTATATAATAATAAGTAATTAAGTGATATACACTCGATATAAATATAAGGCATTTATTATAAGAAGTAATATATATATATATATAAGCATCAAATGGGACAGCATAGCTATATTTAAATTAATATCTGATTTGACAGTTATAAGTGGTAAGAAATATTAAGTATGGTGTATATTTAAAGAAATTATTTTTTAAAAAATTCTTGTTTGAAAATAAGAAATAGGAAATAGTTAATACAGTTTTATTTAAGCTACTTGAATTATAAACAAAAAATATATACGGAGTTGCGATGGAGTAATTAATAGCTAATAAAATACATGTGCCCTTTTCAAAGCCTAACCAGGTTCATGGGCCCGGTTTCCTGGTTTCTATGGCATATGTGTTCCCCAGCTGGATGGGACGCCAGTCCATCATAGCGTTACTCATTTTTGCCAGCTGAGTGGACTGGAACAACGTGAAATGAAGTGTTTTGCTCAAGAACACAATGCGTCGCCCGGTCCAGGAATCGAAACCACAATCTTACAATCATGATGCTGACACCCTAATCACTAAGCCACGTGCCTCCACAATCAATAGCTAATACAATAGGGAAAGTTTTTTTAGTGAAAAAACTAATATTTGTTTGTGTGAAATAAATATAAGATAAAGAAATAAAGATAGAAGAATAGTTGTTAATATTACAGAATAAAGAAAGAAATTACTTGCTGTGGTTAAAAAAACCGTTTGATGATAATCAAGTGTTTTTGAGAGGTTGAGAAAAAATAACAATGAATGGGAAATACGGCTGAGACCAAGTCGTAAAAGTGTTATTTTAAAAAATTGTATGTTTCTATATTTTGTAGGTTGACTATGTCTTTGTATAAATATTAAAAATTTCAATATGAGTCGAGAATCTAGTTTGGCATAAAGGAGGTGAAAAATCTATAGTAATATTTTATAAATAATTTCCTAACTAATATAAGGTAATGTGAAAGTGAATATAAGAAAATTATAATTACATTGATTTCTAATTTTCCTATTATGTTATTGACATGTTTATGTTTCTGTTTGAAACAATCGCATGCATGGATTAAATTCTTTTCAAACTTTTAACATCTTCTTTTCTCCATCTTTAACAGTATAGGATATTTGTTCTATAAACTCTTTTTTTTTTCTTTTTTTAGTTTCAGCTCAGAGCTGCGGCCATGCTGATGCACCGCTGTTTTGTGCTACACTGTTATTACTAAGAGCCTCCTCTAATATGTGGCACTTGGTGAAGAATGGAGTTTGATATAGCTACTCTCATTTGCACCTCTTGCTGTGAGGGGTTAATATAGGGCGTTACGTCTATCAGAAAATCAAAAAAAAAAATGTGTGTAATAGGTGTAAAACAACTTCCTATGAACGAATATGAAAAAAAAATTCGCGCACGCGAAAGGGGGGTGGGGGAGAGACCTCGGAAAATTCACATCAGGAAGTTCCGAAAGCGTCTGAGGGGCTGACCCGGGCACCAAAACAAAAAAAAAATAGTGTAATATGTGTAAAACAACTTGCTCTAAACGAATATGAAAAAAAAAATGCGCTCTCGCGAAAGAGGGGTGGGGGAGAGGCCTCGGAAAATTTATATCGGGAATTTCCGAAAGCGTCTGAACCGGGCACAAAAACAAAAACAAAAACAGCGTAATATGTGTAAAACAACTTGCTCTAAACGACTATCATGAAAAAAATGCGCGCTCGCGAAAGGGGGTGGGGGAGAGGCTTCGGAAATTTCACATCTTCAGTCCACGGCCTTTAAACTAAGAAAAAATAGTGTAATTGGTGTAAAACTACTTGTTCTAAACGAGTATCAAGAACACACACTCACACATGAATCATAAACTCCGTTTTTTTGTACATATTTCGCAAAAAAAAAAATAATAAAGAGAAGAAATTCTGGAAAAAGTGAAGAAATGTTGGATCTCATTCCTTGGTCAAAGCTATTTTAAACATTAAATTTATGCTTTTCTTTGAAATAGTTCAGATATATGCAATTCTTCTCACTTATTAAGATGCATTTATCAGAAAAAATAATTATTTTGTGTCAATCCTTCCCTAATTATCCTTTATTAATTAGTTTTGGCATGTATTTTTTTCCCAAATTTATTTTTTCACCTTTACAACACTGTTTAGTAAAGCAATTAATTATCTTTATAATTTGCATATTTGACTTATTAATCAAAATTCTCTAGATGTAATATATACTAACTAATGCATCCTTCATTTATGTGTTCCGTTCTGTATTATGCATGCGTGACTGTTTGTATGTAAGTGTGTTTAACTGTGCACATGAATGTGAATATTAAAGAACATATTTATTTACTATGATTGTTATTTTCAGAACAAATAAATCTTTTGGCTGTTATGTTATTGATGTTATTATTATTGCTAGTTAAAGGGTGGTGACTTGGCTGAATATTTTGAGTCTTGTAGTATGTAGTTGTGTTAGTCAATATTCTGAGTTCAAATCCAACTCATTTCTTTATCATCATTATCGATGGACCACTCAAAGAGGTATGTATACATTATCATTTTTCGTAACATAATTTCTGTAGTATTTCAAGATGTTTCTGACACGTATTTTGATTCACATGGCGGAGATCCAACATTTCTTCACTTTTTCCAGAATTTCTTCTCTTTATTTTATTTTTTTTTTGCGAAATATGTACAAAAATACGGAGTTTATGATTCATGTGTGTGTTCTTGATACTCGTTTAGAACAAGTAGTTTTACACCAATTACACTATTTTTTCATAGTTTAAAGGCCATGGACTGAAGATGTGAAATTTCCGAAGCCTCTCCCCCACTCCCCTTTCGCGAGCGCGCATTTTTTTCATGATAGTCGTTTAGAGCAAGTTGTTTTACACATATTACGCTGTTTTTGTTTTTGTGCCCGGTTCAGACGCTTTCGGAAATTCCTGATATAAATTTTCCGAGGCCTCTCCCCCACCCCTCTTTCGCGAGAGCGCATTTTTGTTTTCATATTCGTTTAGAGCAAGTTATTTTACACATATTACACTATTTTTTTTTGTTATGGTGCCCGGGTCAGCCCCTCAGACGCTTTCGGAACTTCCTGATGTGAATTTTCCGAGGCCTCTCCCCCACCTCCCTTTCGCGTGCGCGAATTTTTTTTTCATATTCGTTCATAGGAAGTTGTTTTACACCTATTACACACATTTTTTTTTGATTTTCTGATAGACGTAACGCCCTATATTAACCCTGTGAGGTAGGTTCATCTGGGACTCTCGACAGGAAGATGTCCAGCTTTGATTTAAAAACTGCTACATCTACTTTGTGCAAGTTCTTCAGACTCTTTGAGAGAATACTGAAAAGCTGTGGGCCCTTGAAACCCAGGCTGTTGCAGTAACTAGTCCTCCTGAAGCATGATGGCATTGCTGGGATCTTTGGCACTATGCAGCGTCGTCCCGTTCTGGCATTGGTGTAGCTGTCAATGCCAAAATTTGGCACAATTCCTTCCAGGATCTTCCAGATATATATTACTGCATACCTCTCCCATCTTCTCTCCAGGGAGTAGAGTCTTAGCTGTTTCTCATAACACACCTTATACTTGTAGCATTTTCATATTCACTATTCTTACAACAGTAAGCGACCAATGAAATATGAAGAATCTTTATAAGAAACCGACCTTTGGAACCAACCAAAATAAAGGATGAAAGAGAACTCAACTTTCTCTCACATATATTATATATTATACATACATATTAACGCTTTACAGTATACTTACATATATACACACATCTATGCATCGATCTAAAACAACAGGAATATCAAAGGTAGGCTGTAATTTAAGAGAAGAGAAAACGAAAAGGTCTCATGCTATTCGTTTAAAAATTCCTGAGTAGAACTTTATTAACCCTATCTTTGAAACTATTTTGAATGGTGAAATTGTTGACTTTGGCTTGTATTAGATAAGGATATACTATTTTTTACTGTTACTAAATTTTCTACTGCCACCTTCACGTTCCATGACTACCATTGGGATCGATCAGGTACCGGACAAGGATTCTTGATTATTTTTTGGGTTTCTTTTTTTTGCTTAATTTTTGAGAGTCATTGGATTCATTTTTAGATATTCTCATTTTAAAAACCATCTCTGGTTAATCATTGAGAAGACATTGGTGTTAACTTGGTGGAAATTTGTGCTCTCGTAGTGCTCTTGTTGATAATGTCATGCAGTGAACAGCCCTGCTCTGAGCATGGCCCTGTTGTTTGAGAAACAATAGATGAGAGAAAGCGCTTGCCCTTGCTGGTCAGGACCATTGAGTTTTAGTGGAGTTTCCTACTTTGCCTTTGAAGCAGTTAGCCTTCCTTTTGGCAAATTCTATTGTTATTTGTAAACCCTTACCATGTTTATCATTTTCTTATTGTCTTCGTCTTTCTTTGAACCTAGTGGCTAATAAAAAAAATCATCATCACCACCAGCACCACCATCATTATCATTATTATTATTTTGAGGTGGCAGACCAGTAGAATTCTAAGAACATTGGTAAAATTGCCTTGCAGTATTGCAGGATTTTGGCTTTTTGCATGCTGAGTTCAAACCCTGTGGTGGTCTTCATTACCTTTCATCCCTTTGGGATAAATAAAATGAAAAACTAGGTTTGTTTGTATATAAACTAAAATCTTCCCATCAAAACTTTCTATTATTATTATTATTATTATTATTATTATCAATATCATTATTATTATTATTATTATTATTATTATTATTATTATTATTATTATTATTATTAATATCATTATTATTATTATTATTAATATCATTATTATTATTATTATTATTATTATTATTATATTTTAAAAGGTAAACAGATAAGACAAATAGCGCGATGCAATTGCAATAGCTATTTTTATTGGTTGAAGGATATTTCAACAGTAAGCCTGTCTTTGTTGAGTTCAAAATGCAAAGTGATAAAAATTCAAAATTATAGAAATCTAAATCCAAAGTATGAATGAGAGCAACCAGTGTCCAAACGTTGATGGAATGACATCATCGGTCTTTAAGTTTCAATTTTATAACAGACAAAATGAAAAAGACAGAAAAATAGAGGAATGAAAAATTAAAAGGAAAAAGAAAAAGACTATCTAATCAAACAGTTTTGTATGAATTTGATGATATTCTCCTGTCATTTTATTCATTCCTCCAGGGCGTGATGTTAATAACCCGCAAACATATTTCTCCTCATGCATTTTGAGAAGTGAAAGTGAAGCAGATTCAGAATATTTTCTGAGAATATGCACTTTCAAGTCTTCTTCATAATTGCAGCCGCTTGAAGCGAAATGTTCGGCAAGTTCTGTCGAACTACTCTAATATTATTGTGCCTGACATCATATCTGTGCCCATTAAGTCTTTTGTTTAATTGTTCTGATGTACAACCAACATAAACCAAGTTGTGTTTCATGCATCCTGCTGCATACACCAAATGGGAATCTCTATATATCCCACCTTCTGTATAAATCATAACATTTCTGTTATGATTCCTGATGGAATTCCCTTGACTCATGTTGTTGCACAATGAACAGGGCTTACCTTTTTTTTACGACTGGTTTTCAAGGCACAGCATGCAGATACTCCAATGTTAGTTTCCTTGGAGTCAGAAATAAAGGTCAATAATTCTCTTATATTTCTACACTATCTAACGGCTAGAATGGGTGGCTGAGGAAATTTCTGTTTGAAACAAGGATATTTTTCTGCCACATGCTGGTATCTTTCAGGCAACACTTTTGAAATGCCAGAGAAATTTCAGTGCTAGTTAATCACTAAAGAATTTCTCTCACATATTGTATTGTGTTTGACTTTCTTTGCTAATCTCTTATAAACATAAACGGCAAAATTTTCCAGTTAGAGAGCTTGCACTTTCTATGGTCATTCAAAACCATCCAAAGGTGGTCGTGCACATCTTTACATTTCCCCAGTCACCCTGCAAAGCCATTAAAAAATCAATAGAAGTGACTTCTTTGTGAATTTTCTATCCAAAACCCAATCAAAATGCCCGAAACTTGATATGCCAATTGAATGCCAGCTAGCTGTATGTGATTGGTCAGAGATTTGGACAGTACTCGCATGTATGTGCACACGCACGCAGCTGTATATGCATGCACTAGCACTATGACCCGGCTTAGCTATGTCATTTGCTATTTCCTTTTATCATGATTCACTGTAACTGCATTTGACATAATGATGAACAGAAGCATTTGTATGTTTCCAGTTATCACCTCTGTCAGTACAAATCATTTTAAGGCCCCAAATCCATGTCAAAAAAGTGGTTTTTGATAACCATGGACGTTTCTTCCTTATATCCGAATATTGACCATGATGAAGGGGTAGAAGCATGCATGAATGCCTTTGAAAAGCGGTCAAACAAAAGTATTCCATCATAGTTTTTTTGTAGGTTATTGGTGTTTGTGTTACGAAGTAACACAATGAAATTTGGACAAAATTTTACCACCAGACAAGGGGCTGCACCATGGGGGCACCCATGGCAGTTAATTTCACAAATGTCTTCATGACAAAATTCAAGACATAGTTAATGAACACATTCAAATCCCTATATAGTCGTGAACCAATACTCTGGTTACAGTTAATTGATGACAGCTTTTTTGTCTGAGAAGGATCACGGGATAGTTTAAGTGACTTCTTGCATTTGTGTGAATTATGCTAAAAGCTATGGCTTTAGGTCCAACAGAAAACTTACGTCCAGTTTTTCAAAAACAAGCGTTGAATTTTTGGACACCAAAGTTAAGTTGTCTTTAGGGAGAATAGTGACAGAGTTATTTTGCAAGTCCACATTTTCCTCCACCACCGATCTGATCATCCACATCATATTATCCAGTCAAATGCGAAATCTCAAAGTGCTTTGTGTAGTTCCTTCCAGTTGTTAATGGATGGTTTCAATTTGTTAATAAGGAGGGATTCAATAACTGAGATTGCCCTTGTTTTGTTGGGTATCATTATTGTTATTTCCTATGCACACAACAGATTAAACTATTGGAAAAGAAGAATTCCTTACATCAGGCTAGAACAAGTAACTTCAGATGTCAAAAACCCTCCCACAGGCAGGAGTCCTCCATTCATATTGAATTCCTTCCTAGTTGTTCAGTTAGATTCATGTGTATGATGTGGAAGGGGGGGGGGAGGCACCGTAGCATTAGTAAATGTGAATACAAGTTAGTATATATGTATATATATTTATTTGCACATAGACTTACTCAGAGTTGAGTGTGTACGTTAAATTATTTTTCACATTAAGTCTTCAAAAACAAAATTAACAAATGAAGAGCAACCCACTGTGGAAAATGTATTTCTACATGGTGGTCAATTTAGGATTGTTAGGAACATTTATAGTGATTCTTGGTAACAGGTATTAGTGGCAGTGGTGATGTTCTCTCTCTCTCTCTCTCTTCCTTGAAATATTTTGTTGATTTTTATTTTCAGAAGCTGAGTTTAAGGGATATTAGTAGAACACATGAAGTCCAGATTTCTATCAGTAACAAAATTACAATTTATGGCAGACATTCTCTTGTAAAAGATGCCAAACTCTCTGTCCAATCATTATTAATGGGATTCAAAGAAACTGACGAGGAAACTCTTCTTAAAACAATGGTACAATGGTCTTGCTTTGATGAAAATTTTCCAGCAAACCTACAAATGTTTAAAGACAAAGTAAATGCCAAGCTTGAGAAAGCATACTCACAGAAGAAAAAAACCCTTGATTGGGAAAACATAAAATTTGATATTAAGAAAATGAGTTTTCAACTCAGAGGGAGGAAATATAAAATGAAGAGACAACAAAACCTAAAAGATGGTTCGTGCATATTTTTACTATAAAGACATTCTCATTTATTTTTTGTTGATTTTTTTTTATCTATTATAATAAAAGTGAAATTCTGTCTGTCTGTATTTCAGTCTACAATTGCTAAACATAGAAATATACCTTTTTGGAATTAGAATGATCTCAGGATTGAAAATCTGTCATTTATTTGGTTCTCGAACATCCAGCATTGGGATCTGCTTTAAAAGCATTTAGGTTGTTATTTCTAGCAGGTAACGCTTGGCTGATTCACACCATCCTGGATGGCATTTGTCAGTTGACGTCAGAAATCCAGAGGGGAGATAGATGACATTCACTTTGTTAATTTTACATTGAGATAAGAACTTTGGGAGAAATTGGCCAACAGTTGGAATTCAGCTTGGGACTGGAACAATAGAATGATTCATAATGATGATGATCATCATCGTTTTAACGTCTGTTTTCCATACTGACATGGGTTGGACGATTTGACAGGTTTGGAGAGCCAGCATGCTTCCACAGCTGGATGTCCTTCCTAATGCCAACCACTCCGAGAGTGCAGTGGGTGCCTTTTACATGCCACTGGCATAGGAGCCAGTTAGGTGGACCTGGCATCGACCACATTTGGATGATGCATTTTACAAACCACTGGAACAGGAGTGAGTGAGGGGGCACTGGCCACAGCTACGATTTTGGTTTTACTTCACTCAACAGGATTTCTCATCATATCATATTGCCCGACACATCAAAGGTACTCTTAAATGGGCCAGACATGCAACACTGGCATTGGCCATGGCTGTGATCCCACTTTAGTTGCAGGGTCTTCTCAATCACATCATATCTCCAAAGGTCTTGTTTTCCCGTCATTGCCACATCTCAGGTCTTCCTGGGTCTACCGCTTCCACAGGTTCCTTACACAGTTAGGGAGTGGCACTTCCCCACACAGCTGTCCTCATCCATACATAACACATGACCATACCAGCACAGTCGTCTCTCTTGCCCACCACATTTGATGCTTCTTATGGTCCAACTTTTCTCTCAGGGTGTTTACACTCTGTTGTGTATGCACACTGACATTACACATCCAGTGGAGCATACGAGCTTCATTTCTTGTAAGCTTACACGTCCTCAGCAGTCATGGCCCATGTTTTACTGCTGTGTAGCATGACAGTTTGCACACATGCATCATACTTACTAAGACTTTGGTTTTTGCTAGGTATACCCAGAGGCCCTTCCATTCTAGACCTTGCTTCCACACCCGAAACTTTGTATCTAGTTCTCGGCTATTAGAGCAAGGTCATGAGCATAGTGGAGCTTCCAGGGGTAGCCTGTCTTGAATTCCTCTGTTATTGTCTGGAGGACTATAATGAATGAGGGGACTGAAGACTGATCCTTGGTGAACCCCTACTTCTATCTTGAATTCTTCACTATACTCGTTGCCAACCCTCACCTTAGAATTAATTTTCATTCATCCTTAACTTCTGATCAAAAGCTACTAGGGCGTATACTCATTATAGATGTATCATAATCATGCAATCTAGCTCCCTTTAGTTTTGGACGACATGCCCAATGAGCCCTCTTCATGAGTGAGCTGAAAAGTCTGCTAGGAGTTCAACTTTTAAAGCTAGTCCCCCGATCCCTTATCTGGTGGTCAATGTGGAAACTCAGGATAGATATGGTTAGTGAGAGCTGTACGAGCTATCTACATGGCTACTATCATTAAGGTGAAGATTGGCAATGAGTGTAGTGAAGAATTCAGGGTAGAGGTAGGGGTCCACCAAGGTTCAGTCCTCAGCCCCCTCCTATTTATCATAGTCCTCCAGGAAATAATGGAGGAATTCAAGACAGGATGCCTCTGGGAGCTCCTCTATACTGATGACCTTGCACTAATTGCTGAGTCACTATCAGAACAACAGGAGGAGTTTCAGATGTGGAAGCAAGGTCTAGAATCAAAGAGCCTTAGAGTCAACCTAGCTAAAACCAAAGTCCTAATAAGTAGGAAGGCAGACAAATCACAAATCCCTTCAGGTAGATGACCCTGCTTGGTCTGTAGAAAAAGTATAGGTTGAAAGTCCATAAGATGTACACGGTGCAAGCTTTAGACACATAAGAGGTGCAGCAATATCAAAGGAAGGCTAACTGAGAAGATAGTTTTTGTGTGTGGCAAATGCACAGAAAACAGCTTCTGTCACATGCCAGGGAGAAAAACTAGAAGTAGCTGATAGCTTCTATTACCTAGGTGACCAAGTTAGTGGTGGGGTGGGGTGGATGCTCTGAGAGTGTAGCTGCTAAAATAAGAATAGCCTGGCAAAATTCAGAGAGCTCCTACCTCTGCTGGTGACAAAATGCCTCTCACTCAGAGTAAAAGGTAGACTGTATGATGCATGTATGTGAACAGCTATGCTACATGGCAGTGAAACATGGGCTGTGACTGCTGAAAACATGTGTAAGCTTGCAAGAAATGAAGCTAGTATGCTCCACTGGATGTGTAATGTCAGTGTGCATACATGTCAGAGTGTGAGCACCCCGAGAGAAAAGTTTAACATAAGAAGCATCAGATATGGTGTGCAAGAGAGATGATTGTGTTGGTATGGTCATGGGTTACATATAGATGAGGACAGCTGTGTGAAAAGGAGTCACACCCTAGCATTAGAGGGACCTTTGGAAAAGGTAGACCCAGTAAGACCTGAGATGAGGAGGTGAAGCATGACCTTTGAATGTTTGGCCTCACAGGGGCGATAACAAGTGACCAAGATTTTTGGGGATATGCTGTGCTTTAGAAGACTTGGTAAGCCAGGTGAGACCATAACCGTGGCCAGTGTAGCATAACCAGCCCATTTAAGATTACCTGTCAATCATCGGTCAATAAACTGTGCTTGAGAAGACCTGTTGAGTTAAATGAAATCATTGTTGTGGCCAATGCCAGTACCGCCTGACTGACACCCATGCTGGTGGCATGTAAAAAGCACCATTTGAGTATGGTCAATGCTAGTGCCACTTGACTGGTTCCTCTGCTAGTGGCACATAAAAGCACCACTCAAGTACCGCCTAATTGGCACTTGTGCCACTGGAATGTAAAAAGCACCCACTACACTCGTGTAGTGGTTGGTGTTAGGAAGGGCATCCAGCTGCAGAAACTCTGTCAGATATATTGGAGCCTGGTGCAGCCTTCTGACTTTCCACCCATCAGACAAATCGTCTGACCCATGCCAGCAATGAAAATGGACGTTAAAGGATGACGACAATGATGATATATATATATATTGGGTCATCCCATAAATAATATGGTTTTCTCAATTGCCTAAACTAAAATCAGATAGAGTCGAGATGAACTACCTGCATCAACTTGCTATAAAGGCAGGTAGTAATTTTATCATGCCCTTATTCTTAGTGCAAATTTTGAGGAGTGCAGTTCAATTTTAACAATTATTTTTTCGAAGCTGTAATGAAAGTGACAAATGAGCATATTCGGCTTATTTTGCTTTATGAGTTTGTAGTGAACGACCCTATGTAAAGGAGATGGTGACAGAAATGTCTCCTTTTAAAAGCCGCATGGTTGTCCCACAAAAGAATAAGTCAAAATAAATGGAATGAAGGAATGAAGAGTGCCAGTAAAGAATAAGGAGAAAAACACAACCGTTCTACTGTTTGAGAAAAGAAAGACTTTTGTTTACAGAAGTGTACAATAAGAGTGTGTGTGAGTGCTAGCAGAGTGTTTGTCTCAGCGTGTGTGACAAGAGTGTCTGTGTGTCTGTTTTAACTACTAACAATGTCTGTGTGTCTGTTTTAACTACTAACAACAGTGCGTGCAACAAATGTTTGTGTCTGTTATAAGAGTGAGACAACAATACAGAGCAAAGAAAGAATGTCCAGACACAAGATTTTCTGCCAATTCAGAACTTTTCCGGTCTCTTAATCATGACCTCCTTTATGCAGATTACTGTCACTTACTCACTCATACAGTGGATGACATGCAAATACTCATGAATCGTATTTCTGCTTCTTGCAAGGCATGTGGACTCAGCATTAGCCTGGACAAGACTTTTGTAATGTTCCAGCCTGCACCAGGAAACCTATATGTGGTATCAGCTATCTTGGTTGAAGGAACAATACTGAATGTGGTAGACAAGTTTGTCTACCTAGGCAGCATACCCAGCCGTTCTTGCTCCCTGGATGAGGAAATATCTTCCAGGCTGCAGAGAGCAACTGATTCCTTTCGGTCTCTTCAGCCTCGTGTCTGGTCCCAGCATGGCATCACAAGGTAAACAAAAATTGCTGTGTACCGTGCATGTGTACTGACATCACTCCTTTACTTATGTGAGACATGGACCCTTTACAAACGTCATGTAAAAGTCCTTGAATGCTTCCATCAGAGATGTCTAAGAGACGTTCTGAATGTTGGCAGGACCTTAAAAACTCCAGACATACAGGTCCTAAGGACAGCTGATATCTTGAGTATTGAGGTGATGGTGCACAAGCACCGGTTACGTTGGACTGGACTCCTTATTAGAATGAAGGATAGCAGGATCCCTAAACAGATGCTATATGGGGGGGGGGGGAGAACTTGTGGATGGAAAGAAACCCTGGCAGAAACAAAAGCTGCAATTTAAGGACTGTGTCAAGCCCTCATTAAAGACCTGTGATATGCAGGAGACTGACTAGGAGAGCAATACCTGTCATTGCCACAGAAGGACAAAGCAGGTTAAGGATATGGGGTCAACACCTTTGAGAGAGCACGTGTTCTGCATGAAGAACTTGAGTGTGCTGCTCAAAAGCGCATAGCTGGTGAAGTGAATGGGTAAAGCTAGGTTTGCAATGTTTGCAGTCGTGTATGCTTGTCAAGAGCAGGGCTCATTAGCCACCACTGGGGCTGCAAATGCAAAATATACGTTAGTCCTAGAGCACACAATGTTACTGAAGGTCAGCAATGGTCTTCCTCGGTCACAAGTGGACAGCCATCATTTGCTGCTGCTGCTGCTACTACTACTACCACCACTACTACTACTGCTGCTGCTGCTACAACAACTACTACTACTACTACTACTACTACAAAACTACAGTGCTGTGTTTCAGTATTTCTTGTCTATTAATCAAAATATTCTTGTTTTCTTTTCTAAACTTTCAACAGAAAAAGGGTTCATAATTTTATTTTAATTCTGAAATATTTGATTTCTGTTTGAACTCTAGAAGTGACCCCTGATACATGGTCACCAATGGGAGACAAGGAATTAATTAAAATCGTTCCAGTAACAAATGGACCAGAATATGATGACATCCAAGCCACTTTCCGTCGGAAGTTGCCTTCCTGTCGTATAATCAAAGTTAGTATTTTTACTTTTATTTATAAACAATATTGGATGGCATGCTGTTAAGAAAATTTTAAGAGACATTTTGTTTGTATAAAAAATTTAAATTTCATTGTATGTCCTTTGCGACAGCACGGTTGTTTCTAGCCTCGTTCCTGATCTATCTATATCTGTCCCCGCATCAGCCAGGTAACCTTGTACCTCCTTACAACAAGACCCCTATTTCTTTCTCACTATGAAAGGTTATATGAAAGGTTTCAACATCTGACACAAGATCCCCTCCTCCAATGCCCCCTCCCCTCTCAAAAGATCCTTGTCTTGCAAGTTACTTGGTGACCCTGTCTGTGCTGGTGCCATTTAAAAAGCATCCACTCCACACTGTAAAGTGGTTGGCATTTGGAAGGGCATCCAGCTGTATAAAGCCTGCCAAAACAGACACAGAAGTCTGGTGCAGGCCTCTGGCTGGCCAGATCCTGTCAAACCATCCCACCCATGCCAGCATAGAAGGTGGATATTAAACGATGATGATGAAGATGTATGAACTTATTTGGGGATTGTTCTAAGTGTTTTTGGATATTCACAAGAAATCTTTGCTCAACAAAAATACCTCTGCTTTAACTTCTTGCATTGAATTGTACATGCAACACCATTTTGCAGCTAAACTATTGTGCCTTACCAAAATTTACAGTTGAATCAAAATTGGTATCAAATAAAAAAGAAAATAAAAGCAGATAGGGTCGGGGTTTTTCACCACAAACGTTATTTCCTTGTCAAAGAAGTGAATTTTCCTTTCTACAGATTGAGAGAATTCAAAATAAAACATTATACCATGGATACCAAGCATTGAAAAGAAAGTTTGAGGTAGAAAATCCAAACATTACAAATGAAGTTGATGGCCTTTGGCATGGTACTGCTGAAAGATCTGTTGATGGAATAAATAAATCAGGATTCAACCGTAGCTATTGTGGTAAAAATGGTAAGTATATTATAATCAACATCATCATCATCATCTACCCGCCCTTCCTATTGTCTTGAGCTGGGCAGTCACTCTCCACATTGATTGCTGTTTAGAATCCTTTCTCACACAGAGAGGATGCCATGTTGCCCACACATTCCATGTTTGGCATCGTTTCTACTGCCAGGTCCCCTTCCTAACATCTTCTGCTCTAGAGTAAACCAGGTGTATTTTATTATTGTGGAACCAACACTTTTATTTGGATTGGGAGGAAGGGTCTGTCCCCATCCATTAATGTTCCTCTTGAACCTTTGTAAATGAAAATATTGCAGGAAAGATAAGAGAAGGGGTAGAATTCCAGAGGGGTAATGTTTTGGGGAAGAAGGACTAGGTGTAGTGGTAGGTCGGCAGGACTGGACAGAAATATCAACAAGCGAACACCAGGCCTAGCAATCACCATTCTGAGTGTGTCAATTATAGATATACTGAGATAATCAATACAGTGTTGTTAACTCTCATTGAAATATTCAATGTCTGCTACGGCCTAGAAATTGGTTAAGGGACATTTAATAACTGTATAGAAATCTGATAAACCAGCAGTGGTACCATCACAGAGGTCACTCCATTTAGATATCTCAAACGATCTTCTCTCACTAACTCTTTTATCATCTTTTGGAATTAGATTTTGATGTGTATGATGAATATGGATATGGGGTGAGTAGAAGAGTGGGGTTCCACAAAATGCCACCCAAACATGTTCAATGGTAAATATTGGCAAGGGTCAGGCTTTTAATAGATCTTTTCTAACAAAGTGTTTGGAACTATTAAATGCTTGCAGAGTTTCAATGACACACATCTGTCAACTGACATGGAACTCATTCTGGAAGTTTCTGTTGACATTGCTGGGTATATAATTGGGAGAAATAACCCTGTTTGGACATCTAAAATCTCTATTGTTATTGTTATCGATTGCTGTACGTATGTACGTACATACATACATACATACATATATATATACATATCAACAACTTATAAATAAGGGCAAACGAAAAATTTCTAATGCCAAATATGCCGAAGTTGGATAAATCACTGACATAGGAAGGGTTCTTATTAACTAACCCTGAAATCGGTCCAATATGGTAGTAATGGAATTTTTTAGAAATTTCTGTCGACCTTTTTTCGAGTAGCGTGTGTATTGTGAAAAAATTATACGGTTATGGACAATATGTCCAACTTCGGCATATTTGGCATTAGAAATTTTTTCGTTTACCCTTATTTATAAGTTGTTGATAAATTTAACCTTTAAAGGTATTTTTTAATATGCTGGCCACTGATGAGGGTTTTTTTTTTCGAAAAAATTTTCCCCTACATTAAATATATATATATATATATATATATATATACAAAATAAGAAAATGGAGGAATACACCTTAATCAATAATCAACTACCAGATAATACCCATTCACATAATTTATTAACCTACTACATATGAACATCAAGGTCAACATAATAGTACAGAACAAAACAGTGCACATCAATGAGTAATATGATACAATAAGTACAATATGTATAAATAAATATAAATAAGTATAAATATAAATATAAACTATATCTTACAGATGTTTCAGTCATGTAGATATGAGTATCTCATTATGCTCATATTAGCCAGGTGTGATAAGTTAATATGTGGTTATAAATGAGACACTTACAAATATATCCCAAGGCCTCTTCAGAGATTATAAAGTACAATCCAAATAAGAATATAAGAGAAGGTACACCTATACAAGAATGAGTACATATACATAATATATAATATACACATACATATAAGTGTATATATACATGCACCTATATATATATATAAGTATATTCATAATAATATATAATAACTTTGTTGGGTGCTTTACTGGCAGTATATTGGATATATGTTATCCCATGGTGGGTTGCACTCACAACCCCTATCTCAATTTCTCTCTCTCTATATATATATATATATTGTAAATTTTTAATTGTTATCATTCGTATCATTTGTAAACTTTTCATTTCCTCATTCGTACTATAGTTTTAATTTGAAAATATTTATTCGTCATTGCTTCCCTTTTTATTCGAATATATATTGTTTTTGCCATTCCTTTCATTTTATATCATCACAAGTATATATTTTATTTTATTTTTTTATCCCTATATATTATAAATTTTATATTTATAGACATAAGTTACATAAGAACAATGTTTGTAAATTTTTATTTTCATTCATATTTTTTATTTTCATCTTTATTTTTTTATTTTATTTTTTTATTTCTTATTTCAATTAAATTATGGCTTGTACAGTAGGGTCTGGCGAACCTATCTTATTTATTTAAAAGATTAGAATATAGTTTATAGTATCAAACTATGAGAAAGTGATACAGAGGTCTGATGTTTGGGGTTATATTTAAGAATGGTTCCAGCAAAACACGGCGTGGTTAAGGAACCGGGAAATGTACCTCAAGAAACATGTGTAGCCAAGTTATAAAGTAGTAAGTATTTAGATTAAAATTCTTTTATATGGTGAGATGAAAGGCCTATTATCTCTAAATAAAAATATATATTTCCTCATTAAGAATAATTTGAACCCCTGTTATGCCAGAATTTTTATTCCCTAAGAAATGAAATTAAATATATATACGTGGTGACACGTAAAAGCACCATCCGTTTCGTGGCCATTTGCCAGCTCTGTCTGGCCCCCGTGTCGGTGGCACGTAAAAGCACCATCCGTTCGTGTTCGTTGCCAGCTCTGTCTGGCCCCCGTGTCGGTGGCACGTAAAAGCACCATCCGTTCGTGTTCGTTGCCAGCCTCGCCTGTCCCCTGTGCCGGTGACACGTAAAAGCACCATCCGTTCGTGGCTGTTTGCCAGCTCTGTCTGGCCCCCGTGTCGGTGGCACGTAAAAGCACCATCCGTTCGTGTTCGTTGCCAGCCTCGCCTGTCCCCTGTGCCGGTGACACGTAAAAGCACCATCCGTTCGTGGCCGTTTGCCAGCTCTGTCTGGCCCCCGTGTCGGTGGCATGTAAAAGCACCATCCGTTCGTGTTCGTTGCCAGCCTCGCCTGTCCCCTGTGCCGGTGACACGTAAAAGCACCATCCGTTCGTGGCCGTTTGCCAGCTCTGTCTGGCCCCCGTGTCGGTGGCATGTAAAAGCACCATCCGTTCGTGTTCGTTGCCAGCCTCGCCTGGCCCCTGTGCCGGTGACACGTAAAAGCACCATCCGTTCGTGGCCGTTTGCCAGCTCTGTCTGGCCCCCGTGTCGGTGGCACGTAAAAGCACCATCCGTCCGTGTTCGTTGCCAGCCTCGCCTGTCCCCTGTGCCGGTGACACGTAAAAGCACCATCCGTTCGTGGCCGTTTGCCAGCTCTGTCTGGCCCCCGTGTCGGTGGCATGTAAAAGCACCATCCGTTTCGTGGCCATTGCCAGCCTCGCCTGGCCCCTGTGCCGGTGACACGTAAAAGCACCATCCGTTTCGTGGCCATTTGCCAGCTCTGTCTGGCCCTCGTGTTGGTGGCACATAAAAGCACCATCCGTTTGTGTCCGTTGCCAGCCTCGCCTGGCCCCCGTACCAGTGACACGTAAAAGCACCATCCGTTCGTGGCCGTTTGCCAGCTCTGTCTGGCACCTGTGCGGGTGGCACGTAAAAAGAACCCACTACACTCACGGAGTGGTTGGTGTTAGGAAGGGCATCCAGCCGTAGAAACACTGCCAGATCTGACTGGGCCTGATGAAGCCTTCCAGCTTCACAGACCCCAGTTGAACCGTCCAACCCATGCTAGTATGGAAAACGGATGCTAAATGATGATGATGATGATGATATATATATATATATATATATATATATCTCATCATCACACACACATATATATATATATACATAAAATATTATTCGAGACAAACCACTATTTTGCAAAACAAACAAGGAAAGACTTAATCAATACATAAATTTTAATAAATAGTCAAAAAAACCGCCACTACAATCGTTGTCTTGATCGACAATCTTCAGGTGGACTTCCAATAATTCAGTGTCAAATTATGAAGTCTTCATAATTTGACACTGAATTATTGGAAGTCCACCTGAAGATTGTCGATCAAGACAACGATTGTAGTGGCGGTTTTTTTGACTATTTATTAAAATTTATGTATTGATTAAGTCTTTCCTTGTTTGTTTTGCAAAATAGTGGTTTTGTCTCGAATAATATTTTATAATATTTTACTATAAAATCGATTTAATCCTAAATCTGATTTTTTCCCTGTAAATTTGGATTTATTCCCTAATATTTATTATTTATATATATACATATATATCTTTTTTCTCTTCTTAGCCACAGCATATGGTGAAGGTGTTTATTTTGCCAGAGACATCCAATATTCTGCAAGGGATACCTATTCTGCTCCTGACCATAACGGAATAAAGAGAATATACAAATGCAGTGTTCTTGTGGGAAGAGTGATG
>NW_021833013.1:0-45000 GCF_006345805.1 Octopus sinensis
TTTTTTTTTTTTGTTTTTCTTTCCCCCCCCCCCTTGTTTGAAGTGTTCCCGTTTTAATGAATCGTCTTTTGGTTAATTGCTTGTGTTTGCTCGTTTTTTTTTTTTTTGCTCAAAAGTTTCCAGTTTCCACTTGTGTCTTCTTTTTCTTCTTCTTCTTCTTCTTTTCTTGCTTTTTTTTTTCTTTCTTTTATGGTTTTTTTTTTTTTTTTGTTTTGGAGTTTCAAAAACATTTTTACTTTAGCTTTTCTCCCTCTTCCGTCTTTTGACTCTCCTTTTCCTTGTTGCAGTCACGGGACTGCGGCCATGCTGGGGCATAACCTTAGAAGGGATTTATTCAAACTAATTGACCCCCACCCCCGTATTTATTTCTTGTCCCAATTTTGGTACTTATATCAGTCTCTTTTGCCGAACCACTACGTTATGGAGCTGTAAACAAACCAACCCCCGTTGTCAACAGCCTGGAGGAACACTGACACACACACACACCACACACATGCACACACATTGTTTACATTACAAGAATTTAGAAACTTTGAGAGAACGTGAAATAATTTGTTTTTAACAATTGAACTTGAAGCATATAAGGCTATAAATAAATAGCCTGTAAATATTAGGTTAAAATCTCTTTGGATAAAAAGTGCACGCACAAATACACACACACACAAATACACATACACACACGCACACATACTCATACACACATGCACATAAATACACACGCAGAAATACACAAATACACATACACACACACGCACATACTCATACACACATGCGCATACATACACATGCACAAATACACACACACCCACACATACATATGATGGATTTCCACAGAGTTTCTGTTTACCAAATTCCCTAGCAAGGCATTGGTTAGCTCATAGCTCTAGTAGTCAACACCTGCCCAAGGTGCCTCTGGTTGGGAATGAACCTAAAACCATGAGGTTGCAAAGTCAGCCTCTTTACTATACAGCCATGCCACAGAAACTAAGAACCCAGCTCCTTGTGTCTAGATGATTTGGAGAACAGGTTTATTCTTTATATACATACATATATATACATATATATATATAACTCTATGTATATATATGTGTTTGTGTCTCTTTGCGTCTGTGTTTGTTCCTCCCCATCATCGCTTCACAACCGGTACTGGTGTGTTTGCGTCCTTGTAACTTAGCGCTATACATACATACATACATCATTGGGAAAGTATGTTTGTAAATCTTCATAGGAGTACATGGTATTATTAGACTCCAAAACAAATCGTCCATACCGTTTTTTCACTCGATATAGAATATATATATATATATATATATATATATATATATTTAACATTTAAATAATGAGGGAGATAAATTGAATATTAATTTAATTAACATCAATTTAAAACCAGTAGCCTAGCATACAAAAATCTGAAAAATCAGAGAAAGTTCTATTACATGTGTATATTTAAAGGGCAAAAACCACTAGCACCTAGTGGTTTTTGCCCTTTGAATATACACATGTATATATATTTAGGTCTCACTGAGGAAATGACTAGAGACCGAGACCTTTGGAAGTATGCTGTGCGTGAGAAGACCCGGCAGGACAAGTGAGACCATCACCCATGGCCTCAGTCCACTTATGCATACCTTTCGTTCTTGGGACACAAAACCCTACTTGTGAAGACCTGTTGAGGCAAGTGAAAATCAAAATTGATCAACATCAATGGAAATTGTCACTGTGATATCAGTGCTGGTGGCACATAAGAGAACCATCCGAACATGGCTGTTGCCAGTGCCGCCCTGACTGGCACCCGTGCCGGTGGCACATAAAAAGCACCATCCGATTGTGGCCGTTTGCCAGCCTCGCCTGGCCTCCGTGCCGGTGGCACATAAAAAGCACCATCCAGCCGTGGCTGTTTGCCAGTCTCATCTGGCACCTGTGCCGGTGGCACGTAAGAAGCACCCACTACACTCATGGAGTGGTTGGCGTTAGGAAGGGCATCCAGCCGTAGAAACACTGCCAGATCAGACTGGGCCTGGTGCAGCCTTCTGGCTTCCCAGACCCCAGTTGCACCGTCCAACCCATGCCAGCATGGAAAGCGGATGCTAAACGATGATGATGATGATGATGATATAAATAAAATGTGCAATATATGGCTTCATCGAATCCTGTAGAGACTTCTTTTGTCATATATATATATATATATCAGTGGTTTTCAACCAGGGTTCCGTGGAACCTTAGTGTTCTGACAGTATAGTCCAGGGGTTCCGCAAGAAGTTACAAAACTGCTAAAATCGGCAGTAATTTTTAATTCTCCTGTGCAGATATGTGTGCATAAGATTATTAAATTATTGCACAGGGGTTCCTTGAGCCAGTGGAATGTTTCCTTGGGGTTCCGCTATATTGTATAGTGTTTTAATCCAAAATGAAGATGAACACCAGTTTCTCCATGTGATTGGATTGAAAAATTGTAAAGTAATTTTTTTTAACCTGAAAATGTGGAGCGTTATTATATGGGAAAGGGCTGTCATTGAAAACGAAAGGGAAGCTGTATAGGGGTTGTGTGAGAGCTGCAATAATGATGCATGAAAGTGAGACATGGTTTTTTGAGGGAGAGAGAAATGGCAGTTTTGAAAAGGGACGAGAGGGCAATGGTGAGAGAAATGTGTTTGATAAGAGGAGGACTGAGGAGTTGATGGGGATGGTGGGGTTGGAGGAATCAGGGGAATGGCTGGCAAGGGTGACTGGAGTGTGGTGGCGAGCTGGTGGAAACGTTAGCACCCCGGGGCGAAATGCTTAGCGGTATTTCGTCTGCAGTTACGTTCTGAGTTCAAATTCCGCCGAGGACGACTTTGCCTTTCATCCTTTCGGAGTCGATTAAATAAGTACCAGTTATGCACTGGGGTCGATGTAATTGACTTAATCCGTTTGTCCCCTCTGTGTTTAGCTCCTTGTGGGTAATAAAGAAATAGGTATTTCATCTTTATGTTCTGAGTTCAAATTCCGCCGAGGTCAACTTAGCCTTTCATCCTTTCGGAGTCGATTAAATAAGTACCAGTAACGCACTGAGGTTGATATAATCGACTTAATCCGTTTGTCTGTCCTTGTTTGTCCCTTCTGTGTTTAGCCCCTTGTGGGTAGTAAAGAAATAGGTATTTTGTCAGCTGCTACGTTCTGAGTTCAAATTCCGCCGAGGTTGACTTTGCTTTTCATCCTTCCGGAGTCGATTAAATAAGTACCAGTTATGCACTGGGGTCGATGTAATCGACTTAATCCGTTTGTCTGTCCTTGTTTGTCCCCCTCTGTGTTTAGCCCCTTGTGGGTAGTAAAGAAATAGGTATTTTGTCTGTCCTTGATAGGGGGACAAACACAGACACACAAACATATACACACACATACGTATACATACATATATACGACAGGCTTCTTTCAGTTTCCGTCTACCATATCCACTCACAAGGCATTGGTCGGCCCGGGGCTATAGCAGAGGACACTTGCCCAAGATGCCACGCAGTGGGACTGAACCCGGAACCATGTGGTTGGTAAGCAAGCTACTTACCACAGCCACTCCTGCGCCTATTTAAGGAACAATGTTTTTTTTTGATTTTCATACTAGTTCAGTCCCACTGTGTGACACCTTGGGCAAGTGTTTTTGCTTCTAGCCTTGAGCAGACGAAAGCCTTGTGAGTGGATTTGGTAGATAGAAACTGAAAAGACGAGCCTGATATATATACTAGCAGTATCGCCCGGCATTGCTTGGGTTTGTTTCGACCCTTTAGAATTGGAATTTTTGAAAAGTAAAAATTTTGCATTATGTAGCTTGTTATTCTCTTTAAGTGAACATTTTTCTGGTTGAAATACACTGAAAAATGGAGACACAGCAGTCAAAAATCGTAAAAAACAGGGATTTTCATTAAAAAAAGCACCTTTTTGATGTAAATAATTTTTGGTGTTAACATGGTCTGATTTGAATTTTTTCTTCTATGGAAGGAAGAGGAAGCCTTCTTCCATCGTACTCTCAATTTTGGTCAAATTGCACCGCAGGGTGTCGGAGGAGATAGCGTTACATGAAGGCTACCAAACCTGCCATACACAGACAACTTCAGCTTTATATATATAGAGATATATGTATTCATATATTCATACGTGTATGTATGTGTATCTATATACATATATATATATATATATATATATATATACATGTATATTTTTATGTATATATATATGTGTGTGTGTGTGTGTCTGTACTTGTTTTCCCACCATCACTTGAAAACCGCTGTTGGTGTGTTTACATCCCCATAACCTAGCAGTTCGACAAAAGAGACCACTAGAATAAGTACTAGGGCTTACAAAGAAGTTGTCCTAGGGTCAGTTTGTTTGACTAAAGGTGGTACTCCAGCATGGCCACAATGAAATGATCGAAACAAGTGAAAGTGAAATTGAGGGATGTTGAGTGGTGGTCATGTTTGGAGTGTGTGTTTGTTTTCTCTCTTTTATATTTTTGCTTATTTAATTGCTCCTTTTTTTTATTGTTGTTTTTGCCCCTGCATGCTCAATAATGTAGAGACATCGTAATTCTTGTTTGTTTATTTTTTTGTTAATTGCCCCCACTTTTTGTTTTGATTTACTTACTCTTTCTCTCTCTTTTACTCTTTTACTTGTTTCAGTCATTTGACTACGGCTATGCTGGAGCACCGCCTTTAGTCGAGCAAATCGACCCCGGGACTTATTCTTTTTGTAAGCCCAGTCCTTATTCTATCGGTCTCTTTTGCCGAACCGCTAAGTGACGGGGACGTAAACACACCAGCATCGGTTGTCAAGCAATGCTAGGGGGACAAACACAAACACACAAACACACACACACACACACACACACATATATACACATATATACAACAGGCTTCTTTCAGTTTCCGTCTACCAAATCCACTCACAAGGCCTTGGTCGACCCGAGGCTATAGAAGAAGACACTTGCCCAAGGTGCCACACAGTGGGACTGAACCCGGAACCATGTGGTTGGTTAGCAAGCTACTTACCACACAGCCACTCCTGTGCCTATTTTAACACTAAATACCCTTAAGGATTTGCACTGGCTTGTCAATGCCGGAGACACCTACATGGTAACAGCATCAGGGGTAGAAATAGCAGCCAAATCTCCCTTGAATCACACACTAGGGCCGTATGTATATAAGACAGTGAAAGAAACTTCTATATGGTAGCTATATCTCCAAGAAATAGCAGCTAGGTCTCTCTCAAATCACACCCTATTGTCTTGTGTCTGCATATATGTTTATATGAACTAGTAAAGGAGCAGTGCCGCCTCGACTAGCTTCCGTGCCGGTGGCGCGTAAAATACACCAATCCGACCGTGGCCGTTGCCAGCCTCGCCTGGCACCTGTGCAGGTGGCACGTAAAAAGCACCCACTACACTCACGGAGTGGTTGGCGTTGGGAAGGGCATCCAGCTGTAGAAACATTGCCAGATAAGACCGGAGCCTGGTGCAGCCTTCTGGCTTCCCAGATCCCCGGTCGAACCGTCCAACCCATGCTAGCATGGAGAACGGACGTTAAACGATGATGATGATGATGATGATATGCAGCACGGATTTTTGTCAGTGAACAGGTCGCGTTCTTAACGCGCTGAAAAAATATTTTGACAAATTAAACTTAAATGTTGAAGTAAATCGAACGGCTTTTGTGTGTTTCTTAAATCTTTATATATAAAATTCAAGTTGTGTGTGTGAGACTCTGTCTCCTCCGATTTAGATTCCTAACTACTCCCACATTTTGCGGTGCAGTTTAACCAAAAGCGGGTATCTTATAGTCGTGATTCATATCGACCCCTTCTGGGTATTAGCGCGTGTCTATGATGAGTCTACAATTTAAAAAAAAATTACCATCATTTTTTCCCATTTTTAATGCATTCTTTTGCTATTACATAAGGGAAGTAACTCTCTAAAAATGCTTATATAGTTATTTCCCTTACAAACCTGAGCAACGCCGGGCGATACTGCTAGTGGCTTATAAAACACCTTCCACGCTGCGATTGTTTTCATTTCATTACACGATCTCAGATCAAGTCACTTGCTATGCAAGTACATCTCCGTAAAATAAATATAAATTTTTTGAAAGAATTATTATAGATGCAAAGCTCAGGTTTGGTCTTTTCCCTGGTAGGATTTATGTGGTAGTGGCTTGCTACCTGTAACCTTAGGTTTCCACATGTTTTCAGCGGTCTTTCAAGTGCTTAGAGCCCTCCTGATAATCCTTGCTGTCCGTAAGGGGCAAACTACCAAACATTCTAATTCAATCCCCTTCGGCCATTTGTCTATATCTCGGCTTACTGTTCCCAATGCACCAATTAATATAAGCAAGACCTTCTATCGGTCTCTTTTGCCGAACCGTTAAGTGACGGGGACGTAAACACACCAGCATCGGTTGTCAAGCGATGTTGGGGGGACAAACACAGATACACATATACACACACACACACACACACACATATATATATATGCATATATACGACGGGCTTCTTTCAGTTTCCGTCTACCAAATCCACTCACAGGGCTGGCTATTGACAACCGGTGATTGTCATATGCTAGGCCACTGGTTTTAATTGATTAATATCAGTTTCTACCCTTATTTAATTTTATATATATATATATATATATATATATATTATATATACACACACACACACACATATCAAAAGAAACTTGTTTCTTAAATTCATCGTTAATCTTTCTCTCTTTTTCCATTCTGGTTCTTCTTCCGAACCCTCCAGTGTCAAAGAACGCCTGAAGGAGATACTGAACCAAGACCGTGATTTCAACGAGGCTGACTATACAAAGGTAAGAACGATTCCTCTTCATTCAAAAAAAAAAAAGAAAAAATTGTTGATTCCTGAAGGGAATTCAATAGAGACAAAGAATTCCAAGAAACAAAATCTAAATTCCTCGGTGTTGATAGACTTAGTTGTATGCAGGGCTGTGGAGTCAGAATTGGAATCATGGAATCAGAATCGGAAACAATTAAGGGGTAGCTGGAGTCAGGGATGTAAACAAACCAACACCATTTGTCATCATCATCATCATTGTTTAAAGTCCGCTTTCCATGCTGTAATAGGTTGGACAGTTTTACAGAGGACTAGTAATCCAGGAAGCTGCACCAGGCTCCAGTCTGTTCTGGTAAGGTTTCAACAGCTGGGTGCCCTTCCTAACGCCAACCACTCCGAGAATGTAGTGGGTGCTTTTTGTGTGCCACCAGCACAGGGGCCAGTCAAGCGGTACTGGCATTGATCATTGATCATTGAAGGCAGCGAGCTGGCAGAAGGGTTAGCACGCCGGGCGAAATGCCTTGCGGTATTTCATCTGCCGCTACGTTCTGAGTTCAAATTCCGCCGAGGTCGACTTTGCCTTTCAACCTTTCGGGCTCGATAAATTAAGTACCAGTTACGCACTGGGGTCGATATAATCGACTCAATCCGTTTGTCCGTCCTTGTTTGTCCCCTCTGTGTGTAGCCCCTTGTGGTCAGCAAAGAAATAGGTACTGGCATTGATCATGCTCGAATGGTGCTCTTTACATGGCACTGGCAATAGCCACAGCAATGATTTCACTTTACTCAACAGGTCTTCTCAAGCAACCCAACAGCCTTGTATGTGTGTATTCTTTATAGGGGTCGTCCTGTCTTATTTTCTTGCACCAAAATACAGGACCTGAAGAGGTTTCCTCAAACTCCCTTTCCAAAGGACTTACATTGTATTGTTTTTTTTTTTTTTTCTTTTTTTTTGTACTTAAAACAGCTTGCGGCTACTGGAAGTATATCGATTCAAAATGCCATGAAGTTTGTACAGAATCCCCGCAAAATGTGTGAGAAAGTTCATGATATGGTGAAGGAGATAACCACGAAAATCCGCTCCCTGAAATTAGAACTCAAAACCCGTGGTAAGTGAGTTTGTCACTATCGCCACCACCTCTGCCAACACCGCTACCACTACCACCACAAACCTGCATCCTTATCATTGCTGCCACCGTCACCCCCGCCACAACCGTCACCCCTCCACCACCGTCACCCCCACCGTCACCCCACCCCCACCGTCACCCCGCCCCCACCGTCACCCCGCCACCACCGTCACCCCCGCCACCACCGTCACCCCCGCCACCACCGTCACCCCCGGCCACCACCATCACCCCCACCACCACCGTCACCCCCACCACTACCGTCACCCACCCCCCAGCACTACCATCACCCCAGCCACCACCATCACACCTGCCACCACCGTCACCCCCGCCACCACCATCACCCCCGCCACCACCGTCAACCGTCCACTGCTGCTGCTGCTGCTACCTGCATTAACAACGCTACTACTGCTGGTACAACAACCATCACTGCCACCACTACCACTGCCACGTGCACCACTAACACAGCCATTAACACCAAGACCATCACAACCACTACAACTACCACCCTTACCAATACTACACACAGCCACTCCTACCACTGCCGCCTTTGGCCACTCCCAATACCAACTCCACGGCCACCATTACCAATACTACACACAGCCACTCCTACCGCCTTTAGCCACTCCCACTACCAACTCCATGGCCACCCTTACCAATACTACACACATCCACTCCGACCACTGCCGCCTTTGGCCACTCCCAATACCAACTCCACGGCCACCCTTACCAATACTACACACAGCCACTCCTACCGCCTTTAGCCACTCCCACTACCAACTCCATGGCCACCCTTACCAATACTACACACAGCCACTCCCACCACTGCCGCCTTTGGCCACTCCCAATACCAACTCCATGGCCACCCTTACCAATACTACACACAGCCACTCCTACCACCGCCGCCTTTGGCCACTCCTACCACCACCGCCTTTGGCCACTCCCAATACCAACTCCACGGCCACCCTTACCAATACTACACACAGCCACTCCTACCACCACCGCCTTTGGCCACTCCCACTGCTACTACACAGTCACTTTTACCACCACAGTCTGGTCACGCCCCATTCCTCTCACCACCACTGCTCACCTCAATCTTCCTCATTGAAGTTTTCACTATTCCAGAACTGAAGTTGTACCATGGTGAATCCTGGGAGTTGCTCATTCGTCGATGGGCGAAACTCGAGAAGGACTTCAAGACGAAGCAGGGCCTGTTTGACGTTAGCAAGATTCCCGACATCTACGACTGTATCAAGTACGACTTACAACACAACCACCGCACACTGCAGTACGAACGGGCCGAAGAACTTTTCAACTGTTCAAAAGCTCTCGCAGACATTGTCATCCCTCAGGTACGTTGTTGTTGTTATTTAGCCCTGACCACCCCCACGTCTGTCCTGATCCTCTAGGCCTATGGTCTAAGGAAAACCATTTGTGACCATTCCATCTGTTATTCTGGCACAGTATATCTAGGACTACATTATCTAGTGTGTCCTTTGTTGTTGCTGTTTACCTCCAGGTCTGCCTTGACCTAGTAGACCTGTGCACCAAGCTGTTCCATTTGTGACCATTCCATCTGTTATTCAGGCACAGTGTATCTAGGACTACATTATCTAGTGTGTCCTTTGTTGTTGCTGTTTACCTCCAGGTCTGCCTTGACCTAGTAGACCTGTGCACCAAGCTGTTCCATTTGTGACCATTCCATCTGTTATTCAGGCACAGTGTATCTAGGACTACATTATCTAGTGTGTCCTTTGTTGTTGCTGTTTACCTCCAGGTCTGCCTTGACCTAGTAGACCTGTGCACCAAGCTGTTCCATTTGTGACCATTCCATCTGTTATTCAGGCACAGTGTATCTAGGACTACATTATCTAATGTGTCGTTCTTTATTGTTGCTGTTTAACCCCAGGTTAGTCCTGATCCTGCAGTTTTATGATCAGTGCTATTCCAGCTGTGACCATCCTGTCGTTTATTCAGACATAGTGTATCTAAGACTACATTATCTAATGTGTCCTTTATTGTTGTTTAGTCCTGATCCTGCAGACCTATGATCAAAGCCGTTCCATCTGTGGCCATCCTGTCTTTTATCCTGGCATAGTGTATCTAGGACTACATTATCAAATGTGTCCTTCTTTGTTGTTGCTTAGTCCTGATCCAGCAGGCCTATGATCAAAGCCGTTCCATCTGTGGCCATCCTGTCTTTTATTCTGGCATAGTGTATCTAGGACTACATCATCAAATGTGTCCTTCTTTGTTGTTGCTTAGTCCTGATCCATCAGGCCTGTGATCAAAGCCATTCCCTCTGTGGCCATCCTGTCTTTTATTCTGGCATAGTGTATCTAGGACTACATTATCTAATGTCTCCTTCCTTGTTCTTGTTTATCCACAGGTCAGCACTGACATAGTAGACCTATGATCGAAGGTGCTCCAGCTGTGCCTGTCCCGTTTTTGGTTCCAGCCATCCTCCAGTGCATGACCCCCAATATTTTTATATATCTATTTCTGTTTCTAGGAATACGGTATTACCAGGGAAGAGAAGCTACAAATTGGCCAAAGCCTGTGCACACCATTGTTGAGGAAAATACAAAGTGATCTCCAGCAGTGTCTGAATTTCGGTCAAGAAGAAACCACTCGTTTGGACTCTCGGTAAGTGAAGGGCATGGTGATGTGATCTTGGCCCTAGCCATTCAACCTTAAGTCCTCTACGTGGGTCACTACTTCCTAACTTGTTTAAGGGGCCGCCTCCATGAGGAATTCATCCAGAAGACAATAGCATCAGATCTAACCCTGGATTAGTGTAAGTGAAGAGGTGCTCACAACAGTCAGAGCCGATATGGAGCTTGTTTCTAACCCTTGAGTCTTTGCCATTCACCATCAAGTCCTCTATGTGGGTCACTACTTCCTAACTTGTTTAAGGGGCCGCCTCCATGATGTGGTAAGTAGCTTGCTTACCAACCACATGCTTCCGGGTTCAGTCCCACTGCGTGGCACCTTGGGCAAGTGTCTTCTACTATAGCCTCGGGCCAACCAAAGCCTTGTGAGTGGATTTGGTAGACGGAAACTGAAAGAAGCCCGTCGCATATATGTATATATATATATATATATGTGCGCATGTGTTTGTTCCCCTAACATTGCTTGACAACCGATGCTGGTGTGTTTACGTCCCCATAACTTAGCGGTTTGGCAAAAGAGACCGATAGAATAAGTACTGGGCTTACAAAAAGAATAAGTCCCGGGGTCGATTTGCTCGACTAAAGGTGGTGCTCCAGCATGGCCGCAGTCAAATGACTGAAACAAGTAAAAGAGTAAAAAGAGAGTAATATGTTTGTTATATACATCTTTGTTATTCTGGAAAAGGGTACACACACACACACACACACACACACGCATTCATACCTATTTCTCCCAAATGCTACGACTGATATGAACGTCGTTATTTTCTTTTACAGGTATTCAAAAGGTGTTGCGTCCCCACAGAGGTTTGTAAGAACTCGTCTCTACTTCACCAGCGAGAGCCACATCCATTCCTTGCTGTCAATGATTCGTTATGGAGGATTGTGTGATGTAAGTGTGTGTGTTTGTGTATTTTTCTATATGTGTGTGCGTGTGTTGTTTCCATAAGTGCTTTATCTCTGTTGCTTTCAGTAATTTTTAATGTATTCAAGAAGCCTTATTGCATTTTCTCGTGTTTCATTTTACCTTCAGGTTTTGCTAACTGCTTACCTTTTGTTTCTGTTCTGCTCCCCCTGCCACTGTATCCATTTGATTTGGAAGCACTCCGTCGGTTACGACGGCGAGGGTTCCGGTTGATCCGAATCAACGGAACAGCCTGCTCGTGAAATTAACGTGCAAGTGGCTGAGCACTCCACAGACACGTGCACCCTTAACGTAGTTCTCGGGGATATTCAGCATGACACAGAGAGTGACAAGACCAGCCCCTTGAAATACAGGTACAACAGAAACAGGAAGTAAGAGTGAGAGAAAGTTGTGGTGAAAGAGTACAGCAGGGATCACCACCATCCCCTGCCGGAGCCTCGTGGAGCTTTAGGTGTTTTCGCTCAATAAACACTCACAACGCCTGGTCTGGGAATCGAAACCGCGATCCTATGACCGCTGCCCTAACCACTGGGCCATTGCGCCTCCACCCATTTGATTTATTCCTCTGTATAACACTATTTAATTCTCTCTTCCTCTTTCACCTTTCTCTTTCCACATGACTTATTTTATCATGTTACCTCTCTAAATTTTCTTAATTTCACACTACTTTCTTGTTCCATGTCTACCCCACTCACTCTTTCAGCCATACTTATTTGTCTGCCTGTCTAGCTTCCAGGTTCTCTTTCCCTTTCTATCTCTCTCTCTCTCCCCCGTTCAGAATTACCACTGGTCTTTTCACATTAGAGTACAACAGAGTACGTTCTGAGTTCAAATTCCGCCGAGGTCGACTTTGCCTTTCATCCTTTCGGGGTTGATTAAATTAGTACCAGTTACGCACTGTGGTCGATACAATCTACTTAATCCGTTTGTCCTTGTTTGTCCCTTCTTTGTTTAGCCCCTTGTGGGTAGTAAAGAAATAGGTATTTGAAACAGTGAGAAAGCTATATTAAGTGTTGTTCACTCTGTCTCTCTCTCTTTTGCAGGAAATAAAAGACGAACAGTGGCGCCGTGCCATGGAATACATCAGTTCCACAGGGGAGTTGAACTACATGACTCAAATAGTCATCATGATGTTCGAAGACCCTAAAAAGGTATTGACAGCTACATGTTCCTTTTGTGTGTGTGTTTGTGTGTAAATATTTCGGTTGATGTCAGTGTTTAGCCCTAGGTCAGATTGGATCAAGAAGACGTGCGATCAAAACCAAGTGTGACTATCTCGTCTTCTTCACATTTGCAGATAATCCAGGACTGCATTATGCAATGTGTTCTGTTCCAAGAAAGTCAGATGTGATTTGAGGGAGATTTTCTGGCTATTTCTATCAGGTCCAGCTACTGTGTACAGGTCTCCCTTATTCGCTCACACACACACACACCTATACAGTCAAGTTTTGACAGCTATCTCTAGCATGGTGGTATCTTTTAGATACCCTTAATTATAATATATATATATATATATATATATATGTATGTGTGTGTGTATAACACACACATATACTTAAGACAGTAGAGTGTGATTTAAGGAAGATTTGGCTGCTATTTCTACCAGGTCTAGCTACCATGTATAGGTCTCCCTTATTGGTGCACACACACACACACACACACAGAATGATTTGAAGGAGATTTGGCTGCTATTTCTAGCACTTATAGGTACTGTGTGGCAGTCTCTCATTGGCTCATACATACATGCATATATACATACATAAGACACCAAAGTGTGATTCAAGGGAGACTTAGCTGCTATTTCTATTAGGTTGAGCAACCACATAAAGCTTCCTTCATTTGGTTTGTGTTACCATGAATGATTTTTGTTTGGAAAACAAAGCTGGGATCTTTTCCTTTTGAACGGCAGTTTTTAACATAATTTCTAGGTAACTAAAAAATTTTAAACTTCGTATACTGGTAGAATGTGTTTATAAAACATCATTTTTTTCTTGGCTTTATTGAGAAAATTCTATAGATTGTAAGATATTTCTACTTTAATTTCAAGCATTTCGGCAATTTTAACCAATCACTCACCTCCATTTGGGGTGAAAAGATTCCGTGCTGTATGAATATGTTCCTCATGAAGATGGTGCTTTTTACGAGCCACCGGCACGGGGGCCAGGCAAGGCTGGCAATGGCCACGATCAGATGGTGCTTTTTACGTGCCACCGGCATGGAGGCCAGGTGAGGCTGGCAACGGCCACGATCGGATGGTATTTGTTACGTGCCACCGGCACGGAGGCTAATCGATGTGGCGCTGGCTACGGCCGTGAAGAATTTATACAACATGGAAACCAGTGGACTGGCCCTTATGACTCAAGAAAGTAACTTCTATTGGGGTGAGGAGAAGTGGTCTAGGTTGTCTGTGGCTACATATTACAGCAGCACTGTCCACGATATGCAAGCAGTGTTGTAATGTGGTTGAGATGTCTGTATATGTATCAACAGTATTGTCATACTGTATATGTGTGCAGTTGTATAATATTGCCTAGGATGTCTGTGTGTAAGAACAGCATTGTCCCAGGTGAGTGAGTGATATTATAATTAGTTTAAGATGTGTGTGTGTGTGTAACAGACCGACAACTACAGTGGAAACAGCTGTTAAGCAGACACAAAGACAGTGGAGAAAGAAGTTGTGCAAAGGAGGATTTACGGTATGGGGTTTTATTGAATAAACCAGTTCATTCAATAAACCCCATACCGTAAATCCTCCATTGCACAACTTCTTTCTCCACTGTCTTTGGGTCTGCTTAACAGCTGTTTCCACTGTAGTTGTCCATTTTTTTTTGTTTTCTTTATTTGTTTTTTTACTCTGGTCACATGACATTGCTGTTAAATTGAAATTCTTCTTGATCGTTCTTCAGGATCCCAAGTCTCCAGAAAGGTACCACATTGAGTTACACTTCAGCCCTGGGGCCTACACCTGCTGTGATACAAAACGGATCAGTCGACAAGGACAACTCACCAAAATTGAACAGGTAATGTTCTGGCTATTGTTGTTGTTGTCGTTTAGTTAATGTGACATGTATATAGTATAGTATATAATAGTATAGAAAACAGTGTATAAAATGCAACAGTAGGTATGCTACATTTCTATACAGTACCTATTTCTTTACTACCCACAAGAGGCTAAACACAGAGGGGACAAACAAGGACAGACATAGGTATTAAGTCGATTACATCGACAACAGTGTGTAACTGGTACTTAATTTATTGACCCCGAAAGGATGAAAGGCAAAGTCGACCTCGACGGAATTTGAACTCAGAACGTAATGACAGACGAAATGCCTATTTCTTTACTACCCACAAGGGGCTAAATACAGAGGGGACAAACAAGGACAGACAAACGGATTAAGTCGATTATATCGACCCCAGTGCATAACTGGTACTTAATTTATCGACCCCGAAAGGATGAAAGGCAAAGTCAACCTCGGCGGAATTTAAACTCACAACGTTACGCAGACGAAATACCGCTAAGCATTTCGCCCGGCATACTAACGTTTCTGCTAGCTCGCCGCCTTAAATTAGTAATAGGTACTGTAAAGTAAACTATACAGTACCTATTAGTGTATGTACTATATCGTACTAACATTACTCATTATTAGTGGCATTTCTGGAACTATTTCCACTTGGTTGCTACGCATACTAACTAAAGAAGTGTTGCCGTGTTTCCCAACCTTTTTTAGTCTTAGGGGATCCTTGAATTATATTTTTGGTGTAAAAGTTGACTCATCCCTTTTTTTTTTTGTTTTCCTAATTATTGGTCTGAAAACTGCAACTTGTATGCCAGAAAATATGGTAAAGAATTAAACTCAGTAATCCTTTCCACTAAAGGTACAAGGTCTGAAATTTTGCAGGAGGGGACTCATCAGTTAGTTAATTAGTTAGTTAGTTAGTTAATTAAGAAGGTTACTCACAGACACACCAGGTGCTCCAGGCCAAATGAGGCCCTTCGGCTCTTTAGCTGCTCACCTAAAGGAAGATGAAACTGCTATTAAAGAGACTGCTTAACTCTTTTATATTGAAACTGACCATATCAGGCTCAATTAATCTGTTTTATGTCCAAACTGGTCAGATCAGGCTTCTTACACTTTAACTACACAGTGTCATTCTAAAAATAAACAATCACATCATTGAAATCTCAAAGCTACAAAATAATGTCTGATCAGTTCAAAACACTGTGAATAAATAAGCCGAACATTTGACAGAATAATTTGAACACTAAAAGATTAAAGTTTTTTTTTTTTTTCATTCATATCTAGCTCAAATAGGCTACTTGTTTTGTGTCTAAAACAGCCAGAGCTGGCTCAAATAGGCTACTTGTTTTGTGTCCAAAACAGCCAGAGCTGGCTCAAATAGCCTACTTGTTTTGTGTCCAAAATGGCCAGAGCTGGCTCAAATAGCCTACTTGTTTTGTGTCCAAACTGGCCAGAGTTGGCTCAAATAGCCTACTTGTTTTGTGTCCAAACTGGCCAGATAGCCTACTTGTTTTTTGTCCAAAACGGCCAGAGCTGGCTCAAATAGCCTACTTGTTTTGTGTCCAAACTGGCCAGAGTTGGCTCAAATAGCCTACTTGTTTTGTGTCCAAACTGGCCAGATAGCCTACTTGTTTTTTGTCCAAAACGGCCAGAGCTGGCTCAAATAGCCTACTTGTTTTGTGTCAAAATGGCCAGAGCTGGCTCAAATAGCCTACTTGTGTTGTGTCCAAAATAGCCAGAGCTGGCTCAAATAGCCTACTTGTGTTGTGTCCAAAACAGCCAGAGCTGGCTCAAATAGCCTACTTGTTTTGTGTCCAAAATGGCCAGAGCTGCCTCAAATAGCCTACTTGTTTTGTGTCCAAACTGGCCAGAGTTGGCTCAAATAGCCTACTTGTTTTGTGTCCAAACTGGCCAGATAGCCTACTTGTTTTTTGTCCAAAACGGCCAGAGCTGGCTCAAATAGCCTACTTGTTTTGTGTCCAAAATGGCCAGAGCTGGCTCAAATAGCCTACTTGTGTTGTGTCCAAAATAGCCAGAGCTGGCTCAAATAGCCTACTTGTGTTGTGTCCAAAACAGCCAGAGCTGGCTCAAATAGCCTACTTGTTTTGTGTCCAAAATGGCCAGAGCTGCCTCAAATAGCCTACTTGTTTTGTGTCCAAACTGGCCAGAGTTGGCTCAAATAGCCTACTTGTTTTGTGTCCAAAACAGCCAGAGCTGGCTCAAATAGCCTACTTGTTTTGTGTCCAAAATGGCCAGAGCTGGCTCAAATAGCCTACTTGTTTTGTGTCCAAACTGGCCAGAGTTGGCTCAAATAGCCTACTTGTTTTGTGTCCAAAACAGCCAGAGCTGGCTCAAATAGGCTACTTGTTTTGTGTCCAAAATGGCCAGAGCTGGCTCAAATAGCCTACTTGTTTTGTGTCCAAACTGGCCAGAGTTGGCTCAAATAGCCTACTTGTTTTGTGTCCAAAACAGCCAGAGCTGGCTCAAATAGGCTACTTGTTTTGTGTCCAAAATGGCCAGAGCTGGCTCAAATAGCCTACTTGTTTTGTGTCCAAAACAGCCAGAGCTGGCTCAAATAGCCTACTTGTTTTCTGTTCAGACTCGCCAGATCTAGCTTCTCACACTTATCCTACACTGTCATTCTAAAAACAAACACCCACATCATTGCAATCTCAAAGTAGCGGTATAATGACTGATTTGTTCAAAACAATTTAGATTAATAAATATTAAGTTAGACAACGTAATCTGTATTATAAAGGCTTAGATTTTACTATCACCTACACAACTACACTGCATATGTTATTAATATTATTAACCTAATACATTCCTTTTTTTTTCTCTTTTCTTCTCTTTCTATTTCTTGTACCACTACTACAACTACTGCTACTACTTCGATATTGCTACCACCACCACCACCACCAACTCTTTTACTGGTACATTTATCACTGCAACTACTACTACTGCTGCTGCTGCTGTTACTACTACTGCTGCAGTTGTTCATGAGTGATGACCAGTGGCGGAGAACTCCGTCGGTCAGCCTGTCCAACTTGCGCAGTCTGTCCCTGATGAGGGCCAACACGCCGGCGACGGCACCGGCAGATGACCTCACAGATGTGCTGGAGGTTCCAGATGATGAAGATGGTGCAGAAGAAGAGGAGGAGGAGGATAGCGACAATGAGGATGATGTGACAGTGTCGGCGGCAGCGACGGGGGAGGAGCAGTTGGCGCGGGTGGGTGAGGAGAAAGAAGCGACGGCAAAGACGATGGGGAGGAGCAACAAGGGACTTGATGTTGGTGGTGATGATGATGATGATGATGATGGCGGTGGTGGTGTTGAAGAGGAGTGGGAGGAGGAGGAGGAGGTGGACAAGACAGGGGACAAGGAGGGAGAAGGGGGGAAACTTTCGACAGGCAGGGATGGGGAGAGGGATGGAGGGGCGGGAGAGCGAAGGGAAGAAGGGAAAGGGTCGGTGGTCGAAGACGAAGAGAGAAGGCAAGGAGTAGGAGGAGGGCGAGAACAGGAGGAGGAGGAGGAGGAGGAGAATGATGATGCGGGAACGGAAGAGGTGCGATCGGAAGGTGATAGTGGTGGGGGACGGGAGAAGCATCGTTGGCAGGGAACAGGCTGGGAAGAGGAGAAGTGGGAGGTGCAACAGAAGGCAGATGCAGGGATGGCAGATAAGAGCAACAGTGGCACGCCGATGAGGGTGGCGCGGCAGGGAGATAAAGGTGGGGAGACAGGGAAAGCCCCGTCGATATTGACGTTGTCGTCCTTATCGTTAGTTTCCCCGTCATCATCATCATCACCGTCATCATCAGCAGCAGCAGCAGCCGTTGCTTCACATTTAACGTCAAGGACAGTAGTGACGGGTGGTGGCATCAGAGAGGAACCCCTGTCCGATGTAACTGGAGGGGCCGTTGGCAAACGAGGCGGAGAAGAAGAAGCAGAGGAGGATGGAGAGAACAGTTGTAAGCCAAAGAAAGTAAGTGGTAGTATTGTTGTTGTTATTGTTGTTGTTGTTGTTATCCTACTCTTGATCATATTAACGATGATAATACTAATGATCTTTTCAATTAGAGGCACAAGGGAGAGGAATGGGGCAAGTTGACTACAGTGACTCCAGTTCTCAGCTACGACTTAATTTATTGACCCCCAAAGGAATAAAAGGCTAAGTCCACCTTGATGGACGAAATGCCACTTAGCATTTTGTTCTGGTCGAGTAACCAATCCTGTTCAAAAGGTCCCTGAATAAGGGTGGTTTAACCCTTTCGTTACCAACCCGGCCAAAACCTGCTCTGGCTCCGTGGTAAAATGTCATGTTTTCATAAGTTTTGAATTAAAATATTCCACCAAACCTTAGTCACAATTTATGTTACCAACACTAGCTTAATGATAACCAAGTTATTTTACTAAATTATTTCTTATATTTAAAATAATTGAATGAAACACAGAGCATCTCAAAATAAATACAGTAACGAAAGGGTTAAGGATGTTGAACGAAACACCCATGTTTCCAGAGGTGAATTATTCAAACCCCAAAGAATCCCTCTCAACACATGGCTATGATGCTCCCCTACTATTTCTGCTCGTGATCAGAGATGCACATATCGTCAGTCACTAAGGGACATGCTCAACTGGTTAAGGTCAAACAACTGACAAGCAAATCTGTGGTATTGAGCAGAATATTTGCTGTAGCCCATCTTTTATACCAAGACATATATATATATATATATATATATATATATATATAATATATAAACATAAAAATATATATATTTTTTTCTCTCCTTTTTTTCTCTCCTTGTTTTTTTCTGTGTCCCTTTCTTTCAAAGAGCGTAGGCTCGAAATGTAAAAGACTTTTTTCTATTCCTGAATGCTATACTAATACATTTGTTTGTTTGTACTCCACCTGCCTTCATCTTTTGTTTATTTTCGTAAACTTTCCCTTTATATATGTATATATATATATGTGTGTATATATGTATGTATGTGCTGTAATGTTGCATTAGATGTGATGTGTTGTAATGTTTTCTCTTTCCAGTGTGTGAAGATAATTCCTGGGCCAAGATCCCCAGACCCTAATATCCCAGAATGGGACTGGGAAGATGTGGAGCAGCCCGTTTCCTCGGTTGTTGCCATACCTCCTATTAACTTTCAGAAGGTAAGTACTATGTTATAATATAATAATAATAATAATAATAATAATAATAATGAAATTATTGTATACAGTGCCCAGGTGCACCACAACTTGTCAGAAAGTGCGTATAAAGCATCTGCAGTAATGTACAAATGTCTGGGAAGCGAACAGTGTATGAGTCCAGGTGTAGTGTTGGCGAATCTCAGAAAGCTTGAGATTATAGTAACTCTTTTCTTACCATATTTAGGCTATTATTTCTAGCATACAGAGTGACCACATTGAGGTCTCCTTCCCTCATTTCTTCTGCTCATTATTTTTCTTCTTAACCCTTTCCTTACTATATTTAGGCTATTATTTCTAGCATTTAGAGTGACCACATTGAGGTCTCCTTCCCTCATTTCTTAATAATAATAATAATAATAATAATGAAATTATTGTATACAGTGCTCAGGTGCACCACAACTTGTCAGAAAGTGCGTATAAAGCATATACAGTAATGTACAAATGTCTGGAAAGTGAACTGTGTATGAGTCAGATACATGCTTGTGTGTGTATGGAGGGGAGAAAATCAAGTGTAGTGTTGGCGAATCTCAGAAAGCATGGAAGTTCTGAAGGATGCAGTGCTCCGACAACTAACAACTGATACCGGCAGTTTGTTCCATGCTTCAGCAACTCTCAGCGTGAAAAAATGTTTCCTAAAGTCATGGGAGCTGTGCTGTTTTCTTACTTTGTAAATATGTCCACGGGTGTTAGATGGGTGGAGTTTGAAAAGGTGCTCAGAGTTATTGTTTGTACGATGGTTAATAATTTTATGGGTGTCTGCCAAGTCAGCTGCCAGGCGTCGGAGTTTCAATGTGTCCATGCCCAGGGAAATAAGGCGTTCAGAATATGGCAAATGCCTGATAGAGGGTATTCTTTTGGTTGCACGTCGCTGAATGGCTTCCAGACGATTAATATTCTGGGCAAGATAGGGGTTCCAGAACGGTGATGCAAATTCCAGGTGAGGTCTTACCATAGCTATATAAAGCAGCAGATAGATATCCGGGGAGCGGCTCACAAAGGACTTGGTGAGTGATTCCAAGATACCCTCAGCCTTCTTGGCAATTTTAGCGATGTGTTTTCATCAACATCAGCATTATTGTCAATACCATCATCATCATCATCACCACAACCACTACCTTCACCACCACCACCACCACCAACATCATCACTATCATTGTCGTCATCATTGCTAGGGGTTGTAAACTCATAAGACTAAATAGGCCCCTCGACTGCAAATAGGGAGGTGGGAGGTCAGTAGAGGGAATGAGGGCTTTAGGGGTGGAGTGTTGAGAGGTTAGTGTAAGAGGGAAAGGGACAGGAATCGATTTGTTGTTGCAGGGGAGATTCATTGCCACCCCATATATACATGGGTGGATGGGGTGGTAGCTGGTAAGAGGTAAAGATGGTGGTGTCAGGGTGTCAGAGCATCCCTTAAGTTATGAGGAGGTAAAAGAGAGAAGAGCGTTTGGGGGTGGTGGTGTAGAAGGTAAGTGGGGTGGGAGAGGTGCAGGAGAATACAAGAGAGGCTGAGAAATAGGGGTGGGATGAAAGCTGAATGAAGGCAGAGGTGGGGAGAGGTCGTGAGCAAACATCTGGGTGGCGAGCTGGCAGAAGGGTTAGCACACCGGGCGAAATACGTAGCGGTATTTCGTCTGCCGCTGTGTCCTGAGTTCAAATTCCACCGAGGTCGACTTTGCCTTTCATCCTTTTGGGGTCGATAAATTAAGTACCAGTTACACACTGGGGTCGATGTAATCGACTTAATCCGTTTGTCTGTCCTTGTTTGTTCCCTCTGTGTTTAGCCCCTTGTGGGTAGTAAAGAAATAGGTATTTCGTCTGTTTTTACGTTCTGGGTTCAAATTCCGCCGAGGTCCACTTTGCCTTTCATCCTTTTGGGGTCGATAAATTAAGTACCAGTTACGCACTGGGGTCAATGTAATCGACTTAATCCGTTTGTCCCCTCTGTGTTTACCCCTCTGTGTTTACCCCCCTGTGGGTTGTAAAGAAATAATCTGGGTGGGATTTGAGCGCGGGGGTGGGTGGGTGAGGATCAAAGGGAGCAGCTCTGAGTTGGGGCATGGGTGGGTAGGGGGAGAGGGGGTGATGAGCAGCCGAATGATGATGATGATGATGATGATGATTGAGTAGATAATGGGAAGGAGGGAAGGACTAGCGTGGGGAGGAAGTGGTAGGAGGGGGCGGGAGAAGAGTTCAAGTGGGTGGGGTTGCATATGTTTGTGTATGTGTGTGGGGTCACATTCTGCCCATTTCAGGAGCAGTGAAGTTCTTAGTTTCTCGTCTTTCTTTTCCTCTTCCTCCTTTTCTTCTACCTCTCATCTTTTTCCTTGTTTCAGTCATTAGTGTACGGCCATGCTGGGGCACAGCCTCGAACAATTTGTTTTAGTTGAATGAATCAGCCCTGGTGCTTAATTAATATATTTTGATAAGCCTGATACTTGTTCACAGGGATGTAAACACACCAACACTGGTTGTCGAGCAGTGGTTGGAGGCAAGCTCAGCCACAAAGACATACACACACACACACACACACACACACATATATATACACACAACAGGCTTCTTACAGTTTCTGTCTACGAAATCCACTCACAAGGCTTTGGTTGGCCCGGGGCTGTAGTAGAAGACACTTACCCAAGGTGCCACACAGTGGGACTGAACCCAGGACCATGCTGTTAGAAAGGAAACATCTTACCACACAGCCGCTCCTGCACTTATGGGTGGTACTCTCTACTCTCTTGTACTCTTTTATTTGTTTCAGTCATTTGACTGCGGTCATGCTGGAGCACCGCCTTTTAGTCGAGCAAATCGACCCGGGACTTATTCTTTGTAAGTCCAGCACTTATTCTATCGGTCTCTTTTGCTGAACTGCTAAGTGACGGGGACGTAAACACACCAGCATCGATTGTCAAGCAATGCTAGAGGGACAAACACAGACACACAAACATATACGAACACACATATATATATATATATACACACATATATATATATATACATATATACAAGGCATTAGTCGGCCCGAGGCTATAGCAGAAGACACTTGCCCAAAATGCCACGCAGTGGGACTGAACCCGGAACCATGTGTTTGGTTAGCAAGCTACTTACCACACAGCCACTCCTGCGCCTATATATATATATATATATATATATATAACCCATGCTAGCATGGAAAACGGACGCTAAATGATGATGATGATATATACGACAGGCTTCTTTCAGTTTCCGTCTACCAAATCCACTCACAAGGCATTGGTCGGCCCGAGGCTATAGCAGAAGATACTTGCCCAAGGTGTCACGCAGTGGGACTGAACCCGGAACCATGTGTTTGGTTAGCAAGCTACTTACCACACAGCCACTCCTGCACTTATGGGTGGTAATGAACTTTAAAAAAAAAATTATTTTTCTGATATATTTATTTATCTATTTTTACAGGGTGAGAGGCGGAGGTCGCAGTCCCTTGCTGAGCCATTCACCCCCAAGACTTTATCGAACCCCATTGACATCCAGAACCAGACAACAAAGGACGACAGTGATGGTAATTTCTAGCAATGGTTTCTTTCTAAATGTTGTTGTTGCCGCTGTTGTTGTTGTTGTTGTTGTTTACATTTGGTACTTAGAATCGCCGTCCTTGGTTCGTACAATTCCTATTTTAAAGACAGCAAGGAGTTTGTTGCAAGGAGATTTGGTTGTTGCCCCGATGGGCCTCCGTGCTGGTGGCATGTAAAAAGCACCATCTGACCGTGGCCGTTTGCCAGCCTCGCCTGGCCCCCATGCCGGTGGCGCATAAAAAGTACCATCTGATCGTGGCCATTGCCAGCCTCGCCTGGCCCCCATGCCGGTGGCACGTAAAAAGCACCATCCGATCGTGGCCTTTGCCAGCCTTGTCTGGCCCCCATGCCGGTGGCACGTAAAAAGCACCATCCGATCGTGGCCGTTTGCCAGCCTCGTCTAGCCCCTGTGCCAGTGGCATGTAAAAAGCACCCACTACACTCACGGAGTGGTTGGCGTTAGGAAGGGCATCCAGCCGTAGAAACACTGCCAGATCAGACTGGGCCTGGTGCAGCCTTCTGGCTTCCCAGGCCCCAGTTGAACCGTCCAACCCATGCTAGCATGGAAAGCGGACGCTAAACGATGATGATGATGATGATGATTGAGTAAAGTGAAGTAACTATGTCGAAACTTCCTCACTGATTCATGAGGTCCCTATTTTAAAAACAGTAGGGAGTTTAAGGGCGAGATTAGGCTGTTACATTGAGTAAGGTCAAATGATTTTATAGAAGTTTGTGCATTGGTTCGTATGGTCCTTATTTTGAAAATAGTTGGGAGTTTTTTGAGGGGAGATAGTGTTACATTAAGGTCAAGTGACTACACAGAAGTTCCCTCCCTGGTTCATGTGGTCCCTAATTTAAAGACAGTAGGGAGGTTTATGATGGAGAGATTTGGTTGTTACGTCAAGAAAGATATCTCTCTCAAATTTGCGATGTCACTGGTGCCAAGCTGTTTTGGCCCCTTTGCCTTACCCTAGGATAACATCAGTGGCATGGAGAAGGGAGGCTGGTATGCACGGGGGACTGCTGGTCTTTCAGAAACAACCTTACCTGGACTTGTGCCTGGGAGGGGAACTTTCTTGCTACAATCCCATGGTCATTCATGACCGAAGGGGTTCTTTACCCTTTACCCTATATACATATAATGGCATGGAGGGGAACTTTCTGGGTGCAATCTCATGGTCATTCATGACCGAAGGGGGTCTTTACCCTTTACCCTATATACATATAATGGCATGGAAGGGGAACTTTCTGGGTGCAATCCCATGGTCATTCATGACCGAAGGGGGTCTTTACCCTTTCCCCTGTGTACATATAATGGCATGGAAGGGGAACTTTCTGGGTGCAATCCCATGGTCATTCATGACCGAAGGGGTCTTTACCCTTTACCCTATGTACATATAATGGCATGGAAGGGGAACTTTCTGGGTGCAATCCCATGGTCATTCATGACCGAAGGGGGTCTTTACCCTTTCCCCTGTGTACATATAATGGCATGGAAGGGGAACTTTCTGGGTGCAATCCCATGGTCATTCATGACCGAAGGGGGTCTTTACCCTTTACCCTATGTACATATAATGGCATAGAGAGGGGAAGCTGGTATGCATGGGCGACTGCTGGTCTTCCATAAACAACCTTGCCCAGATTGTGTCTTGGAGCGGAACTTCCTAGGTGCAACCCCATAGCCCTTCATGACTGAAGGGGGTCTTAACCCTTTTACCCTACATACACACACACATAGATATGTATGTATAAATGTGTGTGTAAAGTACAGTTCAATTGTTTTCCTCATTTTTTTTGTATAACGATGATGATAACAACATCAACAATAATAATAATAATAATAATAATAATAACAATTATAATAATAATAATTAGTATTTCGTGCACCCTTTACAGGATCTTTCAAGAGGAAAGGTAATTATGTATGATTGTTTGTTGAATAACGAGCTGCTAATTGATGCCCTCCTCCATCACTACCACAATCATCATCATCATCATCATCATCATTTCCCTCACCTTCTTTATCATCACCATCATCAACACCATCATCACCACCATTTTCACTTTCACTATCATTAACTACCATCATCATCATCATCATCACATTCATCATCATCACATTCATCATTTCATCATCACAATCATCATCATCATCATCATCACCATCATCACAATCATCATCATCATCATCACCATCATCATCATCACAATCATCATTTCATCACCACCATCCTTATTGCCACCGCAACCATCATCATTTTCATCATCACCACCACCACCACCACAACCATCATCATCATCATCATCGTCATTACCATCCTCCCTTCAACAATACACTAAATCCAGCTTAATTTTCAAAGTTTTTTTTTCCTCTTTGATGTAAACCTGCTATATTAATCAACTCCACCTGGTGACTAATTAATGATCTCTTGCTACAAATCTACATGCACGCACACACATGCACATGTACATAATAAGGGAAGATCATGTTTTATTGTATTTATTGGGGGAAATTGTGATAAACAGTTACTCTGAGTTTCATGTTTTCAATATATATATAGATCATCATCATCGTTTAACGTCCGCTTTCCATGCTAGCATGGGTTGGACGGTTCAACTGGGGTCTGGGAAGCCAGAAGGCTGCACCAGGCCCAGTCTGATCTGGCAGTGTTTCTATACATATACATATATATATATATATATATATATATATCATCATCATCATCATCGTTTAGCGTCCGCCTTCCATGCTAGCATGGGTTGGACGGTTCGACTGAGGTCTGGGAAACCAGGAGGCTGCGCCAGGCCCAGTCTGATCTGGCAGTGTTTCTACGGTTGGATGCCCTTCCTAATGCCAACCACTCCGCGAGTGTAGTAGATGCTTTTTACGTGCCACCTGCTCAGGTGCCAGACGAGGCTGGCAAACGGCCACAACCGGATGGTGCATTTTACGTGCCACCGGCATGGGGGCCAGACGAGGCTGGCAACGGCCACAACCGGATGGTGCATTTTATGTGCCACCGGCATGGAGGCCCGTCGGAGCGGTACTGGCAACAGCCACGCTCGGATGGCTCTCTTATGTGCCACTGGCACTGGTATCACAGCTACAATTTCCATTGATGTTGAAGGATTTCGATTTTGATTTTTTATATATATATATATATATATATAAATTTAAATAATGAGGGAGATAAATTGAATATTAATTTAATTAATATCAATTTAAAACCAGTAGCCTAGCATACAAAAATCTGAAAAATCAGAAAAAATTTCAATACATGTGTATATTTAGGGCTAAAAAACCACTAGGTGGACAGCCATATGCTAGAAGATCACATATGATCTAACTACAAAGGAAAGAATGTTCTCCAGAGAAAATTTTGATGTTCGCTGAATTATATATATATATATATATATATATATATATATACATGTGTATATTTAGGGCTAAAAACCTACTAGTGGCATCTTGGGCAGGTGTCTTCTGCTATAGCCCCGGGCCGACCAATGCCTTGTGAGTGGATTTGGTAGACAGAAACTGAAAGAAGCCTGTCGTATATATGTATATATATGTATGTGTGTGTGTCTGTGTTTGTCCCCCTAGCATTGCTTGACAATCGATGCTGGTGTGTTTACGTCCCCGTCACTTAGCGGTTTGGCAAAAGAGACCGATAGAATAAGTACTAGGCTTACAAAGAATAAGTCCCGGGGTCGATTTGCTCGACTAAAGGCAGTGCTCCAGCATGGCCGCAGTCAAATGACTGAAACAAGTAAAAGAGTAGGTTAGGTGTGAGAGGCTAGATATGGCCAGTTTGAATATAAAACAGAATGTTTGGGCCAGATATGGCCGGTTTAAACACTAGAGGGCTAAAGAATTACTGATCTCTAACTGTGGAGGGAACCTGTGGAAGATGTAAAGCCAAGAAGACATGGGGAGAGGTGGTGAAGCATGATCTTTGAATGTTGGGTCTCATAGGGTCAACGACAAATGAGTGAGACCTTTGGTGGTATGCTGGGAAGACTGGTCAAGCCAAGTGAAATCATAGATGTGACTGGCACTGGGGTCACGTAACTGGCACCCATGTTGGTTGCACGTAAAAGGCACCCGTTACACTCTTGGAGTGGTTGGTGTTAAGAAGGGCATCCAGCTATAGAAACCATGCCAGATTGGACTCGAACGTGGTGAAGCCCTGCAGCTTAACAGTTCTCGGTCAAACCATTTAACCCATTCCAGAATGGAAAGCAGTCGTTAAATGATGATGATGTAATGTATATCAAACCGGGTGATTGTAAAAATAATTTGGCATTATTTATTCCCCCTTACATAACACAGCTTTGGATTATAACTGTATCTACACATTATATATAATACATATGTATATTTGCATACAGACACATGCACACGCTTACACGTATACATAAAAACATGCAGGGCTGTTGCTCTCAAGGTACTGTTATCGTTCTTTTCTGTTTGGTTGCACATTTGTAAATTCTTGAATTAAGTAAAAAACTTTTCAAAATTTGGTGTATTGATGTACTTTTTCAAGCTGATTTTCTGGTCCTAATTCATTTGTTCCACAGAAATTTCTTAAAACAGTTACAGAGATTTAAAGTTTGATCATTTTTTTACCCAGTCAGAAAACAGGTTTGGAAACTCATTTTCGTGCGTGACTGCAATCGTAGGACAAAAAAAACAACAATTATTTTTGCTCGAGGCACAAGGCCTTGAAAATTTGGCGGGGAAGGAGGCTAGTCGATTATATCAACCCCAGTGCGTAACTGGTACTTGTTTCATTGACCCCAAAAGGATGAAAGGCAAAGTTGACCTTGGCGGAATTTGAACTCAGAACGTAGTGGCAGATGGCAAGACAATAATGTCGACATCATTTCAGTTAATTTTGAAAATAACAAAGATTTTAGTTAAATAATAATAATAGTTATTAAGCTGACGTTTGGAACATAAATTAACATTAAGAAATTTTGATAGAAGGTTTCAATGTAGAGCTGTTTGAAACAGAATTTCTGTTATTGAACCTAGGCTGGTTTTCAGCAGATTTGTATCAAAAGGGTTAAACATTTAGGAAGCAAAAAATGACTGAGAAATGAGTAAACAACACATATTTTGTTGTTTTAAGAGCAAAAAGAACAAACTGTAAACAAATGAAATATTTCATAAACATACAGTTTTTGTAAAAATGCATGGTTTATACAAGAGAGTTCCAAACACTAGGCTTGTTACTATAGAAACAGCCACTTATGTCTCTCTGATTTTTGATTGGCTAAAATTACCCCTAATTTACAAACTTCAAAAGTTATTAACTGTTTATTTATTGATTTTTGGTGAAAATGAATTTCATGTCAACAAAGAGCATACAAAACTACATTAATACACCAAGTTTGAAATTAATTGAAATAAAATTTAAGAAATTGAAAAGGGGCAGCCAAATAGAAGAGATCCCTATTACGACTGCTGCTGCTTCTGTTGCTGCTGCTGCTGCTGTTATTGATGTTGCTGTTGTTGTTTTTGTTGTACATGCACACACACACACACACACACACACACACACAGAGCTCTGAATGGCAAGTTCCTTTCTTTACAGACACACCTCACTGTCGTTACGTGGAAATGGATGACCCATTCCACGCAGTCATGAGTAAGTGGCTTTGCGTGGCGACTTGTCGCTTGACCACTCACACCAACCCACTGACAACTGACCACTTGCTTTCTCTCTTGCCATCTAAATCCTTCTCTCTCTCTCTCTCTCTCTCTCTCTTGTTGCTTTTAATGTGTGGGACATAGGGTAGTGTGGCCGCTCACTGACCACAGCATACTATCTCTCTTTCTCTGTTGTGTTTGTGTGGACAAAGGCTATTTGTGGTGACATATAGCTTACCCACTCATTAACTTACTGACCACAACCTTCTTGTTTTTATGAACAAAACGAAAGCTTTTTGTGGTGACTTGTAGTTTGACCACTCACTAATTCACTGACCACCACTACCTGTTTTTATGTGTGGGATAGAGCTTGACCACTCACTAATTCACTGACCACCACAACCAGTTTTTATGTGTGGGATAGAGGCTTTTTGTGGCAACTTGTAGCTTGACCACCCACTAATTCACTGACCACCACCACCACCTCTCTCTTTCATATTTTTATCAATGGGACAAAGGTTTTTTTGTGGCAATATGCAGTTTGGCCACTCATCAACTCACTGACCATTGCCTTCTGTTTTATGTGTGAGATAGAGGCTATTATGGTGACATAGCTTGACCACTCACTAATTCACTGACCAGTTTCTCCCACCTTTTTATGAATGGTAGAAAAAGCATTTGTGGCAACATATAGTTTGACCACTTACCAATTCACTGACCCCCCCTCCACCTTTCTTTTGTGTTCTCTCTTGTTTTTGTGCATAGGAAAGAGGCTTTGTGTGGCAGTGACATATAGCTTGCCCATTACAGCAACTGACCAACTCTCTTACATTCTGTAACATCCTCTTCCCCTTGCACCTACCCTATTTTGTGTGTGGTGGATTCAGACTATGTGAAAAACCCTCTCTTGACCACTTCACTGTTGTTCCTTCTTTACCCTTTCCACCTCTCACGTCTCTCTCTTTCTTTCTACCCCCCCCCCCGTTTTGTGTTTCCCCACTACTCTCTGCTAGTCAACTGTTCCACCAACTACCCCCCCACCTCTCTCACCTTTTTCTTTCTTTCTTTCTTCTTTTCGGTTTTATTTTTAGTTTTTGTCAGATTTTCTTTTATCCGACTTATTTTTGAGCTGTGTGTGTTCTGTTTTGCGTCTGTGCCTCTTCAGCCATATTTGCGGTGACTAGAATTTGAACCTGGGGTCTGCTACTTTACAGTATGCCCTGCTGGGAAGCATAGAAGGCAAGCATGCCTCTGCTAGTTGTTACAGAGAATTGGGCTTCTCAACATTGCTGCCTTAGAGACATCAGTCAGCCCTTAATCCACCCTACTTGGTAGCATAGAATATTCTTTTGCCTTATTTTTTAAGGCAATAATATATTGTCTAATTTAAAAGGCAAATAATTTTGCCTCATTTAAAGGGCATATTTTTCTATTTTTGCCTTACTTAAGAGGTAAATATATACATATTGTCCTATTTTAAAGGCAAGTCTATATTTTTTGCCTTATTTAAAATACAATATTTCTTTTTACCTGGTTTAAAAATCAAGAATATCTCTTTTGCCTTATTGGAAAAGCAAATACGATTTTGGTTTATCTGAAAGACAAATATATTTCTTTTTGCTTAAAACACTAGTATTTTTACCTTTTATTTAAAAGGCAATTTTTTTGCCTTATTTAAAATACAATATTTCTTTTTACCTGGTTTAAAAATCAAGAATATCTCTTTTGCCTTATTGGAAAAGCAAATATGATTTTGGTTTATCTGAAAGACAAATATATTTCTTTTTGTTTAAAATGCTAGTATTTTTACCTTTTATTTAAAAGGCAATTCTTTTGCCTTATTTAAAAGGTAACTGTTTTTTGCTTTTACTAAAAGCAAATATCTTTTTGTTTCTTTTAAATGGCTGGCAAATTTCTTGTCCTATTTAAAGGACAAGTATATTTGTATTGCCTTATTTAACCCTTTAGTGTTCTGATTATTCAATCAAACATAATTCCCATTGATTTGAATTAATCATGCATTATCTCATATCTTCAAGATCTTGATGGTGTAATTACTTAATGTAGAATAACATTGTAGGGTAGGTGTGAGGGCCTGGATCTGGTCAGTTTGAACATAAACCAGATTAGCTATTTTGGCCGGGTATGGCCGGTTTAAATACTAAAGGGTTAAGGTGTGTTTTTAGGCAACTCAATATTTCAAAAGGCAACTCAATATGTTGCCTTTGTGTCGGGAGGTGAGGGGTTAAAGTATGAAGGAAAAGGGCCAAGGAGATTCTTGTTGTAGGGAAGTTATACGGCTGCTGACATTTAGAAGAGGGGCTGAGGATGCTCAGTGGAAGCTGAAAATGGATACAAATAGTGGTAATGAGGTAGCCATTGTGGCTACTGAAGGTACAAAGTGAGTCATTGTGGACACAGGGCCCAGGTGTGTGGATTGATGAGAGTTTGTAAAGAGTGAATGGGTGGGAGCACATCGACCCCCCAGGACTTATTCTTTTTTGTAAGCCCAGTACTTATTCTATCGGCCTCTTTTTGCCGAACTGCTAAGTGACGGGGACGTAAACACACCAGCATCGGTTGTCAAGCAATGTCGAGGAGGACAAACACAGACACACAAACACACTCACGCATATATATATATATATATATACACACACACATATATACGACGGGCTTCTTTCAGTTTCCGTCTACCAAATCCACTCACAAGGCATTGGTCGGCCCGAGGCTATAGTAGAAGACACTTGCCCAAGGTGCCACGCAGTGGGACTGAACCCGTAACCATGTAGTTCGTAAGCAAGCTACTTACCACACAGCCACTCCTGCGCCTATATATATATATATATATATATATACGACGGGCTTCTTTCAGTTTCCGTCTACCAAATCCACTCACAAGGCATTGGTCGGCCCGAGGCTATAGTAGAAGACACTTGCCCAAGGTGCCACGCAGTGGGACTGAACCCGCAACCATGTAGTTCGTAAGCAAGCTACTTACCACACAGCCACTCCTGCGCCTATATTCATTCACAATGCTTTGGTCGATCTGGGACTATAGTAGAAGACACTTGCCCAAGCGCCATGCTGTGGAACTGAACCCAGAACCATGTAATTGGGTAGCAAACTCCTTAGCGCATGGCCATGCCTCTGTCTCACTCATGCTTGCACACACACACACACACACACACACACAATGGTGAAGAAGTTCTTGTGGTTCAGAGTTTCTTTCCATTGAGTGGACACAAATTGACCAAAGCCTTATGGAGGAAGTCCAGTTGAAAGGATACTTATTTCTTTACTGCCCACAAGGGGCTAAACACAGAGGGGGCAAACAAGGACAGACATAGGTATTAAGTCGATTAATTCGACCCCAGTGCGTAACTGGTACTTAATTTATCGACCCCGAAAGGATGAAAGGCAAATCGACCCCGGCGGAATTTGAACTCAGAACGTAGCGGCAGATGAAATACCGCTAAGCATTTCGCCCGGCGTGCTAACGGTTCTGCCAGCTTGCCGCCTTTCCAGTTGAAAGGATACTGGAAGAAACTTCACACATATACACACGCAGAAGTGTGTGTTTTAAAATTTGTATGGATTTTTACAAAGTATTTGTACATTGTTTTTTATCACTTCTGTTTTTGGTTAACTCTTCTGCTTGGTCGCACCTCAATGATTTTTGTTTGTTTTTAATTTAAATTTATTTTATTTAATCCTTTTGTTTTGAAAACAGTTTTATTTTGTTTCTTTTTATTATTTGCTTACTTTAAAACTTTTACCTAACGAGTATTTTATACATTGTGTGTGTGTGTGTGTGCGTGTGTGTAGAAATACATAGTGTGGATGGAATCAAGAACGTCAAGACTCTGTTGCTGGGTAATCTGCAATTCCAATAGCTTACAAGGGATTCTATGAACGGTAAAACATTGTTGCAGAAAATAACTACAAACGTTTCAGTTATAATCTTTCTTTTGATGCAAGCAAAAGGCACTTCTTCAGGTTGTGCAAGTGTCATGCAATATGATATGATGACAAGTTGAGCAATATATTGATTCCTAGTAAATAACAGCATTCTTTATGAATTTGATATAGCCTAAATACATACATACATACACACACACACACACACACATATATATATATATATATATATATATAGGGAGAGTTCGCAAAAAAAAAGAGCAAAAGATGATGACAGGTGGTGTACAAACAAACAAATGTATTAGTATAACGCTCAGGAATAGAAAAAGTCTTTTACATTTCGAGCCTATGCTCTTCTACAGAAAGGGACACAGAAAGAAACAAGGAGAGAAAAAAAATGTGTGTAGTGGCTACTGATCTATCATGGCGACTGTATATATATATATATATATATACACGTGAAGGCGCATGGCTCAGCGGTTAGGGCGTCGAGCTTACGATCGTGAGGTTGTGAGCTCGAATCCCGGACCGGGCTGCGTGTTGTGTTCTTGAGCAAGACACTTTATTTCACGTTGCTCCAGTTCACTCAGCCTTAGAAATGAGTTGCAGTGTCACAGGTGGCAAGCTGTATCGGCCCCTTTGCCTTTCCCTTGGATAACACTGGTGGTGTAGAGTGGGGAGGCCGGTATGCATTGGCGACTGCTGGTCTTCCATAAACAACCTTGACCGGACTTGTGTCTAGGAGGGTAACTTTCTAGGTGCAATCCCATGGTCATTCATGACCGAAGGGGGTCTTTACCCCTTTATATATACACACACAAACATATATGCATAAACACATATACATACTTTGACAGACACAAAAGTTTGGTGCGAGCTCCTGCCTGGCCAGCTCCTGTTGAACTGTCATCAGACTGGAATTTTGTGAAATTAAAGCTGCGTTTATTTTACCCAGCTATCTGTGTTTTCTCTTTCTGTCTGTCTGTCTGTCTCTGTCTTAATATTTGTTTGTGTGTGTTTGTGTGTGTGTGTGTATGTGTGTGTGTGTTTGGCCTCTCTAAATTTTTGTCATTCGTTGCATTGTCAGGGTCAGTGAGGTCACAGAGTCTGGAGGAGAAGAGGAGTCATAGTCTGGAAGACAGGGACAAATATCCATCCCCTGGATCTACAAGTAAGTCACCACCACCACCACCACCACCTTCGCTATGGTCATCTCATCATCCTCTCACTACCACCACAACCACCTCCAACACTTTATTGTTTAGCTATCCGTTCAAGCCAGTGGTTTTCAACCAGGGTTCGGCGGAACCTTAGGGTTCCGCCAGTACAGTCCAGGGGTTCCGCAAGAAGTTACAAAACTGCTAAAATCGGCAGTAATTTTTAATTCTCCTGTGCAGATATGTGTGCATAAGACTATTAAATTATTGCACAGGGGTTCCTCGAGCCAGTGGAATGTTTCCTTGGGGTTCCGCTCCAGCAAAAAGTTTGAAAAGCACTGATATATATATATTGTATAGTGTTTTAAATATACACATGTTTATATATATATATATATATATAAATAAAATGTGCAATATATGGCTTCATCGAATCCTGTAGAGACTTCTTTTGTCATATATATATATCAGTGATTTTCAACCAGGGTTCCGCCAGTACAGTCCAGGGGTTCCGCAAAAAGTTACAAAACTGCTAAAATCGGCAGTAATTTTTAAGTCTCCTGTGCAGATATGTGTGCATAAGACTATTAAATTATTGCCCAGGGGTTCCTCGAGCCAGTGGAATGTTTCCTTGGGGTTCCGCTCCAGCAAAAAAGTTGAAAAGCACTGGTTCAAGCATCTCTTTTAGGGTATCATCTTTAGGCATGCATGCAGGGTGCAGGGGATAAACTGTCGTTTAAATTATGCAAAAACGAAGCATCAAGCTCAAGAACACAACATGCCACCCCATCAGGGAATTGAACCTACGATTTAGTGATCACGAGTGCAACAGCCTAACCATTAGGCCACGTGCCTGGATCTTTTCCTTTTGAACGGCACTTTGTAACATAATTTCTAGGTAACTAAAAAGTTTTAAACTTCGTATACTGGTAGAATATGTTTATAAAACATATTTTTCTCTTGGTTTTATTGAGAAAATTCTATAGATTGTAAGATATTTGTTGTTTTTTTTTGTTCAATTTCTGCAATTTCAACCAATCACTGACATTTATTGAAGTAAAAAACATTCTGTGCCGTATGAATATGTCCCTCATTTAAGAAAGAGATTGGGTTTATTTACATTTGTGAAGAAAAAAAGATACCCTTCTCCCACCCCTAACCCTAACCAACCCTAACCCTAAAATAGATTGAAATGCAATAGATCGATACTAGGGTTATAATTATGGGTGACAATTTCATATGACACCACAAGAAAAAATCCCATTTTCCATAGCGGTGTCATATGAAATTGTCACCCATAATTATAACCCTAGTATCGATCTATTGCATTTCAATCTATTTTAGATTTAGGGTTAGGGGTGGGGGAAGGGTATCTTTTTTACTTCGCAAATGTAAATAAACCCAATCTGTTTCATAAACGAGGGACATATTCATACGGCACAGAATATTTTTTTACCTCAATAGACGTGAGTGATTGGTTGAAATTGCCGAAATGCTTGAAATTAAAGACGAAATATCTTACAAACTATAGAATTTTCTCAATAAAGCCAAGAGGAAAAGATGTTTTATGTAACACATTCTACCAGTATACGAAGTTTAAAATTTTTTAGTTACGTAGAAATTATGTTAAAAACTGCCGTTCAAACAGAAAAGATCCCCAATCTGTTTCTTAAACGAGGGACATATTCATACGGCACAGAATATTTTTTTACCTCAATAGACATGAGTGATTGGTTAAAATTGCTGAAATGCAAGAAATTAAAGACGAAATATCTTACAAACTATAGAATTTTCTCAATAAAACCAAGAGAAAAAGATGTTTTATGTAACACATTCTACCAGTATACGAAGTTTAAAATTTTTTAGTTACCTAGAAATTATGTTAAAAACTGCCGTTCAAAAGGAAAAGATCCACGTGTCTTCATCAGAGAGAGAGAGGGAATCTATAGACTGTTGATAAGGACTTTTCAAATTCAGTTGCCAAGATACACCTCCAGCTTCATACCCATCGTTATTGGACCAACAGGATACATACCGACCCGTCTGGAGCAAAGTATGGCTGAATTTGGGATCTTGGGAAGAGAACACAAATCCTTAATATGCTACAAATGGTGGTGCTCCAGCATGGCCGCAGTCAAATGACTGAAACAAGTAAAAGAGTATATATATATATTTTATAGAAGGAGCTTCTACAGGACTAGAACTGTTTCATTCAAAAGAAATCATCAGGAAGCTTCCTGATGATTTCATTTGAATGAAACAGTTCTAGTCCTGTAGAAGCTCCTTCTATAAAATAAATTAATTACTCTGCTATGTATTGAGTACCTTATTTACTGTGGTTAACCCCGACTCAACCCGGGACCTACATATATATATATATATATATATATGTGTGTATCTATTTATTAGGTCTGTATGTATGTCTATACACACACACACACACAACATATTTACTGTGACCTTCTTTGATTAATCTCTTTCCTTCTCTCTCTCTCTCTCTCTCTCTCTTCCAGCTTGTCACATTGATCGTCATTACTTGACCGTCCAGCTTCCTGTGGCCGACTACAAACACAGATGGTCGGTATCATCTATGTTTGCTGTAAAAGCTGACCAAGTTCCTGGTAAGTACACCGAGTACACATGCATGTGCACACGCTCACCTCGGTAGTTTGGAGTTGGGTGACCGTGTGCAGTTGCAACTGTAGTTTGCAAGGTGTCTCTAAGTAAATCATACTCTGTGTGTGTGTGTGGGTGCACGTAGGATGCAGATTGTGTGTGTATATCAAGATGGCAAGCTGGCAGAATCGTTAGCATGCCAGGCGAAATGCGTAGCCGTATTTCGTCTGCCGCTACGTTCTGAGTTCAAATTCCGCCGAGGTCGACTTTGCTTTTCATCCTTTCGGGGTCGATAAATGAAGTACCAGTTACGCACTGGGGTCGATGTAATCGATTTAACCCCTTTGTCTGTCCTTGTTTGTCCCCTCAGTGTTTAACCCCTTGTGGGTAGTAAAGAAATAGGTATTTCGTCTGCCGCCACATTCTGAGTTCAAATTCCACCGAGGTCGACTTTGCCTTTCATCCTTTCGGGGTCGATAAATTAAGTACCAGTTACGCACTGGGGTCGATGTAATCGATTTAACCCCTTTGTCTGTCCTTGTTTGTCCCCTCAGTGTTTAGCCCCTTGTGGGTAGTAAAGAAATAGATATTTCGTCTGCCGCTACGTTCTGAGTTCAAATTCCGCCGAGGTCGACTTTGCCTTTCATCCTTTCGGGGTCGATAAATTAAGTACCAGTTACGCACTGGGGTCGATATAATTGACTTAATCCGTTTGTCTGTCCTTGTTGTCCCCTCAGTGTTTAGTCCCTTGTGGGTAATAAAGAAATAGGTAATGTTCTTTTGTGTAATTTGTGGTGTGTCTCTGTGAGGTAAGTTTGTGTAGCGTATGTATGTGTGTAGCTAATAGTATGTAGCTGTGTGTGTCTGTGTGTAGCTTCAGCTACATGCTTGTAGTTTAAGGTGTGCATGTGTGTGTGTGTTTATGTCCTTGTAACTTAGCGAGTCATCAAGAGACTGATAGGCTTAAAAAAAAAAATTAAGTACTCGAGTCAATTCATTTATGCGGTGCCCCAGCATGGCCACAGTCTAATGACTGAAACAAGTAAAGGATAAAAGGTACAGAAGTTTCCCTTGACATCTTGTCCTAAACTCCTCCCTTATAGCCTGGAGAATAATAATAAACATTTCTAGGGCTGAGATGTGAGCCTGGTAAACAGGTGTCCCTTAATTGAACTCACTGTTAAATCTCACATTTCCTCTTAGGCTCACACCACTCTCCAAACTCATCCATTGACCCCTAATTTTCTGAGTGGCCACCAGACCACAGAACTTGAGTTCAGAGGAAGAGGGCACAAGTAGTAAGTACCCTGTACCCATCAATAGTATCCCATCTTCACTGATAGTACCCTGTCCTCATCAGTAGTACCTTGACCTCATCAGTAGTACCCTGTCCTCATCAGTTGTGCCCTGCCCTCATCAGTAGTACCCTGTCCTCATCAGTTGTGCCCTGCCCTCATCAGTAGTCCCCTGCCCTCATCAGTAGTACCCAGTTACCCTGTTCTTGTCAATAGTACTGTCTTCACTAGTTGTACCCTGTCCTCATCAATCGTACCCTGTCCTCATCAATCGTACCCTGACCTCATCAATAGTACCCTATCCTTGTCAATAGTACCCTGACCTCATCAATAGTACCCTATCCTTGTCAATAGTACCCTGTCCTCATCAATAGTACCCTATCCTAGTCAATAGTACCCTGACCTCGTCAATAGTACCCTATCCTTGTCAATAGTACCCTGACCTCATCAATAGTACCCTATCCTTGTCAATAGTACCCTGACCTCATCAATAGTACCCTATCCTAGTCAATAGTACCCTGACCTCGTCAATAGTACCCTATCCTTGTCAATAGTACCCTGTCCTCATCAATAGTACCCTATCCTTGTCAATAGTACCCTATCCTCATCAATAGTACCCTGTCCTCGTCAATAGTACCCTGTCCTCATCAATAGTACCCTATCCTTGTTAATAGTACCCTCTCCTCATCAATAGTACCCTATCCTAGTCAATGGTACCCTGACCTCGTCAATAGTACCCTATCCTAGTCAATAGTACCTTGTCCTCATCAGCCGTATGCATGTCTATGAGTGTATGCTGTCATCACCATCATTGTCATCATCCCCATTTTCTTCCCTCCATACATCCCGTGCTTGCAGAAGTTGAACAGGTCTTACTCAGACACAGCATCCTCGTCTCCGTTTCAGCCTTTTGTCATCTGGATTTTTGCTGATCCATCTCCCCAAATCACTTATCATGTCTTCCTCCACCACCTTCAGTCTCTTCCCCTCTCTCTCTCTCTGTCTTCTGTCTCTCTCTTCCTCTCTCTCTTTCTCTCTTTCTCTGTCTGTCTGTCTCTCTCTTCCTTTCTCTCTCTCCTCCCCTCTCTCTCTCCCTCTCTCTTTTTCTCTGTCTCTCTCTTCCTCTCTATCTCTCTTCTTCTCTCTCTCTCTCCTCTCTTCCTCTCTCTCTCTTCTTCTCTCTCTGTCTTCCTCTCTATCTCTCTTCTCTCTCTCTTCCTCTCTATCTCTCTCTCTTCCTCTCTATCTCTCTTCTTCTCTCTCTCTTCCTCTCTCTCTCTCTTCCTTTCTCTCTCTTCCTCTCACCCTCTTCCTTCCTCTCTCTCTTTCTTCCTCTCTCTCTCTTTCTTCCTCTCTCTCTCTTCATCCTTCTCTCTCTCTGTCTGTCTCTCTCTTTCTTCCTCTCTCTCCCTTCTTCCCTCTTTCTTTCTTTCTCTCTCTCTCTCTCTCCATCTCTCTCTCTCTTCCTCTTCTCTCTCTCTCTCCTCAGTTTACTCTGACCCTCCAGGGACTCCCTTTTACCCTACTTTCACCCTTCATTCGCATCACATGCCCCTTCACCACTTGCTTCTCTTCCTCCTTGTTCCGTTTTGCTCTCATCTTCTTCCTCCTGCTCCTCCTCCTCCACCACCCATGCACCCTGATGATGCCACAAGCACGTCCACCTCATTTTCGCCACCAAACTGCACATTCTCTGCACACTTACTGCACTATTATCAAGCCGCATTACCTCCATTATTTACGGTGTCTGCATGTGTGAGTAAACATGTCTGTGTGCAAGCGCATGTGCTTGCTGCATGTCTAAATGCATATGCACGTGATGGCATGCGTATGTGTGCACGTGGTTGCGTCTGTGCCCATGCTTGTATGTATGCATGTGTGCATGCATATGTGGTTGTGTGCATGTCTGTGAATGTGATTGCGCATGCATAGAATCTGCTTGTGCGCATGCACACACGTGAGCTTGTTTGTGCACATGTGGTTGTGTGCATACCTGCGCATGTGCATGCTTGCACGTGTGCTTGTGTGTGTGTGTGTGCACATGCTTCTGTGTATGCATGTGTGCATGTAGTTGTGTGCATGCATGCACTTGTGCTCGTGTGTGCACGTGCATATGTGTGCATGTGGTTGTATGCACATGTGGTTGTGTTCATGTATGCACGTGCATATGTGTGCATGTGGTTGTATGCACATGTGGTTGTGTTCATGTATGCACATTGTTTGACAACCGATGCTGGTGTGTTTATGTCCCCGTAACCTAGCGGTTCGGCAAAAGATACCGATAGAACAAGTACTGGGTTTACAAAAAGAATAAGTCCCCGGGGTCCTTTTGTTCGACTAAAAAGGCGGTGCTCCAGCATGGCCACAGTCAAATGACTGAAACAAGTAAAAGAGTATACGTATGTGCATCTACGAATGTGTGTATGTGTGTCTGCATACATGGGTGTATGTATTTGCCTGCATGCATCTATGCGCATGTGCATGGATGTGTAAGTAAGAATGTTTGTAATACTGACATCCAGCATGTGTGTGCGTGTCTGTGTGTGATGTGCATACATGTATGTTTAGATGTGTGTATATATCTTTGACGGTGGAGGCGCAATGGCCCAGTGGTTAGGGCAGCGGACTCGCGGTCGTAGGATCGCGGTTTCGATTCCCAGACCGAGCGTTGTGACTGTTTATTGAGCGAAAACACCTAAAAGCTCCACGAGGCTCCGGCAGGGGATGGTGGTGATCCCTGCTGTACTCTTTCACCACAACTTTCTCTCACTCTTACTTCCTGTTTCTGTTGTACCTGTATTTCAAAGGGACCAGCCTTGTCACTCTCTGTGTCACGCTGAATATCCCCGAGAACTACGTTAAGGGTGCACGTGTCTGTGGAGTGCTCAGCCACTTACACGTTAATTTCACGAGCAGGCCGTTCCGTTGATTCGGATCAACCGGAACCCTCGTCGTCGTAACCGACGGAGTGCTTCCATCCATATCTTTGACGGCATGTTCATGAACTGTGTGTGTGTGTGTGTTTGTGTCAGTTTGGTTAGTGCGTATGTGGGGCATTTTGCAGACTTAGTCTTTTGTTGTTTGCGTCAGCAGAAATGCCGATGACAATATCACACCAGTGGCTTCTTGTGTGTGTGTGTGGGGGGGGGGGAAGAAATTCTGGTGAATTACTGGTATTGTACCAAAATTTGTAATCACCATTCTTCTTCTTCTTCTTCTTTTTATTTCTATTATTATTAAAGTGGTGTGTTGGCAGAATCGTTAGCATGCTGGGCAAAATACACAGTGGTATTTTGTCCGTCCACTACGTTCTAAGTTCAAATTCCACCAAGGTCAACTTTCATTCTTTCAGGGTCGATAAAATAAGTACCTATTTCTTTATTACCCACAAGGGGCTAAACGCAGAGGGGACAAACAATTACAGACATAGGTATTAAGTCGATTACATCGACCCCAGTACGTAACTGGTACTTAATTTATTGACCCCGAAAGGATGAAAGGCAAAGTCGACCTCGGCAGAATTTGAAACCAGAACGTTACAACAGACAAAATACCGCGAAGCATTTTGCCCGGCGTGCTAACGTTTCTGCCAGCTCGCCGCCTTATAAAATAAGTACCAGCTGCGTATTGCGGTTGATGTGATCAACCGTCCCCCTCCCCTCAAATTCCAGGCCTTGTGCCTATAGTAGAAAGGATCATCATCATCATTATTATTATTATTATTAAGGTGGTGCAGCTGGCAGAATCGTTAGCACGCTGGGTGAGATGCTTAGCAGTATTTCCCCTGTCGCTACATTCTGAGTTCAAATTCCACCGAGGTCAACTTTACCTTTCATTCTTTCAGATATAGGAGTGGCTGTGTGGTAAGTAGCTTGCTTACCAACCACATGGTTCCGGGTTCAGTCCCACTGCCTGGCACCTTGGGCAAGTGTCTTCTACTGTAGCCTCGGGCCGACCAAAACCTTGTGAGCGGATTTGGTAGACAGAAACTGAAAGAAGCCCGTCGTATATATGTATGTGTGTTTGTCCCCCCAACATCGCTTGACAACCGTTGCTGGTGTGTTTATGTCCCCGTAACTTAGCGGTTCAGCAAAAGAGACTGATAGAATAAGTACTGGGCTTACAAAAAGAATAAGTCCCGGGGTCGATTTCCTCGACTAAAGGTGGTGCTCCAGCATGGCCACAGTCAAATGACTGAAACAAGTAAGTAAAGAGAGTAAATACCGGTTGAGCACTGGGGTTAATCTGATCAACTATTGCCCCTATCCACAAAATCCAGTCCTTGTGCATTTAGAAGAAAGAATTATTATTATTATTATTACTTGTTTCAGTCATTTGACTGCGGCCATGCTGGAGCACCGCCTTTAGTCGAGCAAATCGACCCCGGGACTTATTCTTTGTGAGCCCAGTACTTATTCTATCGGTCTCTTTTGCCGAACCGCTAAGTGACGGGGACGCAAGCACACCAGCATCGGTTGTCAAGCAACGCTAGGGGGGGACAAACACAGACACTCAAACATATAGACACACACTTATATATATATATATATATATAATATATATATATATATATATATATATACATATATACATATATACGTGTCTGGCCCCCGTGTCGGTGGCATGTAAAAGCACCATCCGTTCGTGCCCGTTGCCAGCCTCGCCTGGCCCCCGTGCCAGTGACACGTAAAAGCACCATCCGTTTCGTGGCCGTTTGCCAGCTCTGTCTGGCCCCCGTGTCGGTGGCATGTAAAAGCACCATCCGTTCGTGTCCGTTGCCAGCCTCGCCTGGCCCCGTGCCGGTGACACGTAAAAGCACCATCCGTTCGTGGCCGTTCGCCAGCTCCGTCTGGCACCTGTGCGGGTGGCACGTAAAAAACACCCACTACACTCACGGAGTGGTTGGCGTTAGGAAGGGCATCCAGCTGTAGAAACACTGCCAGATCAGACTGGGCCTGATGAAGCCTTCCAGCTTCACAGACCGCAGTTGAACCGTCCAACCCATGCTAGCATCGAAAACGGACGCTAATGATGATGATGATGATGATGATGATACGACAGTCTTCTTTCAGTTTCCGCCTACCAAATCCACTCACAAGGCATTGGTCGGTCCGAGGCTATAGCAGAAGACACTTGCCCAAGGTGCCACGCAGTGGGACTGAACCCGGAACCATGTGGTTGGTTAGCAAGCTACTTACCACACAGCCACTCCTACATTATTATTATTATTATTATTATTATTATTGTTATTATTATTATTGTTATATTATTATTATTATTATTATTATTTTATTATGTTATTATTATTATTATTATTATTATTATATTATTGTTATTATTATTGTTATATATTATTATTATTATTATTATTATTGTTATTATTATTATTATTATTATTATTATTATTATTATTGTTATTATTATTATTATATTATTATTATTATTGTTATTATTATTGTTATTATTATTATTATTATTATTATTATTATGTTATTATTATTATTATTATTATTATTATTATTATTATTATTGTTATTATTATTGTTATTATTATTGTTATTATTATTATTATTATATTGTTATTATTATTATTATTGTTATTATTATTATTATTTTATTATTATTATTGTTCTTATTATTGTTATTATTATTGTTATTATTATTATTATTATTATTATTATTATTATTATTATTGTTATTATTATTGTTATTATTATTATTATTATTATTGTTATTATTATTTTGTTATTATTATTATTATTGTTATTATTATTGTTATTGTTATTGTTATTATTGTTATAGTTATTATTATTATTATTGTTATTATATTGTTATTATTATTATTATTATTATTGTTATTATTATTGTTATTATTATATTATTATTATTGTTATTATTATTATTATTGTTATTATTATTGTTATATTATTATTATTATTATTGTTTTATTATTATTATTATTATTATTATTATTGTTATTATTATTATTATTATTATTATTATTATTATTATTGTTATTATTATTGTTATTATTATTGTTATTATTATTATTATATTATTGTTATTATTATTGTTATTTTATTATTATTATTATTGTTATTATTATTGTTATTATTATTATTATTATTATTGTATTATTTTGTATTATTATTATTATTATTATTGTTATTATTTGTTATTATTATTATTATTATTGTGTTATTATTATTATTATTATTATTATTATATTATTGTTATTATTATTGTATTATTATTATTATTATTATTATTATTATTGTTATTATTATTATTATTATTATATATTATTATTATTGTTATTATTATTATTATTATTATTATTATTATTATTGTTATTATTATTGTTATATATTATTATTATTATATTATTATTGTTATTATATTATTATTATTATTATTATTATTATTATTATTGTTATTATTATTGTTATTATTATTGTTATTATATATTATTATTATTGTTATTATTATTATTATTGTTATTATTATTATTATTATTATTATTATTATTATTGTTATTATTATTGTTATTATTATTGTTATTATTATTGTTATTATTATTATTGTTATTATTATTGTTATTATTATTATTATTATTATTGTTATTATTATTATTATTATTATTATTATTATTGTTATTATTATTGTTATTATTATTGTTATTATTATTATTATTATTATTATTGTTATTATTATTATTATTATTGTTATTATTATTGTTATTATTATTATTATTATTATTATTGTTATTATTATTATTATTATTATTATTGTTATTATTATTATTATTATTATTGTATTATTATTATTATTATTATTATTATTATTGTTATATTATTATTATTATTATTATTATTATTATTATTGTTATTATTATGTTATTATTATTGTTATTATTATTATTATTATTGTTATTATTATTGTTATTATTATATTATTATTATTGTTATTATTATTGTTATTATTATTATTATTATTATTGTTATTATTATTGTTATTATTATTATTATTATTATTGTTATTATTAT
>NW_021833013.1:50000-67500 GCF_006345805.1 Octopus sinensis
CCGCCGAGGTCGACTTTACCTTTCATCCTTTCGGGGTCGATAAATTAAGTACCAGTTACGCACTGGGGTCGATGTAATTGACTTAATACCTATGTCTGTCCTTGTTTGTCCCTTCTATGTTTAGCCCCTTGTGGGTAATAAATAAATGGGTTACTGTTTACATCTCGTTCAGAGATTTATTATTGCTTCAAAAAAGTTACAATGGCTAGAATTCTTTCTTCCATCCCCCCCACAGACTTCCTGCTGCTTTCCCCCTCCAACTTCACCTCCACCACTTCATTTTTATTTTTATTTCCTTTTTTTTTGCTTTGTTCTTCTTGGGTTTGTTCTCTCCAAAATGTCACACATCACAGTACTCCCATTACAAATCAAGACCTTATTGTCTAATTATAGTTATTATTATACCATTCTTTAAAAATATAACAAAAAATATATAAAGTTGCTATTATTTTTAATATTATCAATGATTAAATGGTTGTTTAAAGAAATTAGAAATGCATAATTTGTAAAAATTATTATTTTTATTAATTCTTATTATTATCATTTAAAAAATGATTATTATTATTAAGGTGGCGAGCTGGCATAATCGTTAGCTTGCTGGATGACATGCTTAGCGGTATTTCGCCCCGCGCTACGCTGTGGGTTCAAATTCAGCCGAGGGTACCATCCTTTCGGGGTCGATAAATTAAGTAGCAAAATTTGAAACAAGCTGACCGAATCGTTAGCTGAGGTCACCCTGGCCTCTCATCCTTTAGGGGTCAATAAATTAAGTACCAGTGAAACAATGGGGCTGGTGTAATAGACTTACTGCCTCCCCCAAAACGGCTGCCCTTGTAGCAAAATTTGAAACAAGCTGACCGAATCGTTAGCTGAGGTCAACCTGGCCTCTCATCCTTTAGGGGTCAATAAAATTAAGTACCAGTGAAACATTGGGGCTGGTGTAATAGACTTACCGCCTCCCCCAAAACGGCTGCCCTTGTAGCAAAATTTGAAACAAGCTGACCGAATCGTTAGCTGAGGTCAACCTGGCCTCTCATCCTTTAGGGGTCAATAAAATTAAGTACCAGTGAAACACTGGGGCTGGTGTAATCGACTTACCGCCTCCCCCAAAACGGCTGCCCTTGTAGCAAAATTTGAAACAAGCTGACCGAATCGTTAGCTGAGGTCAACCTGGCCTCTCATCCTTTAGGGGTCAATAAAATTAAGTACCAGTGAAACACTGGGACTGGTGTAATCGACTTACCGCCTCCCCCAAAACGGCTGCCCTTGTAGCAAAATTTGAAACAAGCTGACCGAATCGTTAGCTGAGGTCAACCTGGCCTCTCATCCTTTAGGGGTCAATAAAATAAGTACCAGTTGAGTGCTGGGCTCAATGAAATTGACTGCCTACATTCAGGCTTTGTGCCTATAGGGGGAAGAATTTTTGTTGTTGTTGTTGTTTGGGTGATAAGCTGGCAAAATCATTAGTATGCTGGGTGGGGTATTTCATCTGTCTTTACATTCTGAGTTCAAATTCTGTCAGGGGTTGATAAAATAAGTACCAGGGTCGATGTAATTGACTTACTGCCTCCCCCGGAAATTGCTGGCCTTGTGCCAAATCAAAATCGATCAACACCAATGGAAATTGTAGCTGTGATACCAGTGCCGGTGGCACATAAGAGAACCGTCCGAACGTGGCCCATTGCCAGCTCCGCCCCAACTGCCTCCGTGCCAGCGGCACGTAAAAAGCAGAGGTATTCTTTTCAGTTGTATTTGTTTATTTTATTGACCTTGAAAGGATGAAAGGCAAAAACCCCTAAATAATAATAATAATAATAATAATAATAATGACAATCCTTTCTGCTAAAGGCGCAAGGCCTGAAATTTTGGGGGGAGGGAGCTAAACGATTAGATGGGACCCCAGTGTTTCACTGGTACTTAATTCATCGACCCCCAAAAGATGAAAGGCAAAGTCAACCCTGGCAGAATTTGAACCCAGAACCTAGTGATGGATGCAATACAGCTAGGCATTTTACCTCGTGTGCCAATGTTTCTGCCAGCTTGCCAATAATAATAATAATAATAATAATCATTGATTGTGCTGTGGGCACAGGACTGGGATCTGGTGGATTGCATCAACCCTAGTATGCGGCGGGTACCTGTTTTATCGGCCCTAGGGCAATGAACAGTGGGCTCGACCTTGGTGGAATGTGAAATCTGACCTCAGAGCATAAGGCCAAAAATCTGCCACTCAGCATTGCACGTGATGGGCCAACGATTTTGCCTGCCCACCGACTTAATAATAATAATAATAATAATTTATTTCTTTATTGCCCACAAGGGGCTAAACATAGAGGGGACAAAGAAGGACAGACAAAGGGATTAAGTCGATTATATCAACCCCAGTGCGTAACTGGTACTTATTTAATCGACCCCGAAAGGATGAAAGGCAAAGTCGACCTCGGCGGAATTTGAACTCAGAACATAACGGCAGACGAAATACCCATTTCTTTACTACCCACAAGGGGCTACACACAGAGGGGACAAACTCAAATGGTACTTAATTTATTGGCCTCAAAAGGATGAAAGGCAAAGCTGCCCATGGCAGAATTTGAACTCAGAACGTAAAGACAGACGAAATGCAATGAAGCATTTTGCCTGGTGTGCCTAATGGTTCTGCCAGCTTACGACCTTACATAATAATAATAATAATAATAATAATAATAATGTTTATTATTATAATAATTTAAAGGGCTCAGTTACGAGAAGCATTTCTCTATTAATTTCTCTTACTCGTTTCAGTCATTTAACTGTGGCCATGCTGGAGCACCACCTTAAATATTTAGGTATAGGGTTGATAATTTTGAAGGGAAGGAGTTAGCCAATACTGTTGCCCGTCTCCCCGCCTCTCCCTACTTAACTGGTACTTTATTTTACCAACTCTTAGAGAGATGAGAGACGAAGTTGACGTTGATGGGATTTGAACCGAGAAACGTTATGAAACGGAATTGGTACCACGTGGTATTCTATCTCATGCTCTAACGACTCTGCCAAATCAGTGATCGGATAATGATGATGATGATGTTGATGATGAAAATGATCCAGGTTATGAGCACAAGATCTGAAATTTGAGGAAGAGGGCGTTAGTCAATTACATGAGCCCCAGTTTGCTACTGGTACTTATTCGATCAGAATTTGAACTCGGAACATGAAGATGGACAAAATGCTGTGAAATTTTGGGGGAGGGGAGAAATCCATTACATCGACCCCCCCCCCAGTTCGTAACTGGTAATTATTTCATCACCCCCGCCACCCCCACCCCTGAAAGGGCGAAAGGTAAAGTCTACCTGAGCGGAATTTGAACTCAGAGTGTAAAGTAAGGACAGATGAAATGCCGCTAAGCATTTTGCCGAGTATGCTAACGATTCTGCTAGTTCACCACCTTAATTAATGATATCAATAACAATAATAATAATAATAATAATAATACAATACCAGCAGATGACAACGTGTCTCTAAAAGAAATGGAGAAACTTTCAAAATACAAAGACCTGGAAATAGAGGTAACCAGAATGTGGAATCTAAAAACAGAATCAATTCCTATCATAGTAGGTGCATTAGGCATGATAAAAAAATATTCAGACAAATACATAACAAAAACACCAGGACTTACAAACACATATAACATACAGAAAATTACACTACTAGGCACTGCACACATTCTACGCAGAACACTTTCCATACAATAACCATCAGAGCATCACAACAAATCACAGCACATACCCAAGGCACACAGAGCTGCGCTCGGTAGTGAAGTGAAAGCACGCTATAAAAATAAAACTACTGAATAATAATAATAATAATAATAATAATAATAATAATGGTTTCAGATTTTGTCACAAAGTTCTTAATTTATCAACTCCGAAAGGAATTTAACCCTTTAGTGTTCAGATTATTCAATCAAACATAATGCCTCTTGATTCCCATTGATTTTAATTAATCATGCATTATCTCATATCTTCAAGATCTTGATGGTGTAATTACTTAATGTAGAATAACATTGTAGGGTAGGTGTGAGGGCCTGGATCTGGTTAGTTTGAACATAAAACAGATTAACTATTTTGGCCTGATATGGCCGGTTTAAATACTAAAGGGTTAAACATATTGGGCATATTTAAAGGGTTGCTGTTCTCTCATCATCACCACATCCAAACCAATAATAATAATAATAATAATAAACCAGGCAGTGGCTCTCATGGCTTCTGATCTTTACTGATTCGAAGTGTTATCACGTACATTGTTTTGTCTTGGTATAAAAGATGGACTACAGCAAATATTCTGCTCAATACCACAGATTTGCTTGTCAGTTGTTTGACCTTAACCAGTTGAGCATGTCCCTTAGTGGCTGACGATATGTGCATCTCTGATCACAAGCAGAAGTAGTGGGGGAGCATCATAGCTATGTGTTGAGAGGGATTCTTTGGGGTTTGAATAATTCACCTCTGGAAATATGGGTGTTTCGTTCAACATCCTTAAACAACCCTTACTCAGGGACCTTTTGAGCAGGATGGGCTACTCGACCAGAAGAAGATTCTAACTGGGCCCCACCTGCAAGGTCATGTGCTGTTTATCTTGATATGAGATCACCATGTCGCGCACATATGGTTGTGATGCATGTGCTTAGTGTACCCTTATCAGACGGGTAGTCAAGATGGGTTTACTGGGCTTCGTATATTTTACCCCAATGTCACTTTGATGGCATGAACTGCTCTCTCACTCAATAATAATAATAATAATAATAGTCCTTTCTACTCTAGGCACAAGGCCTGAAATTTGGGAGGTGGGCGAGAGTCAATTACATTGACCCTGAAATGTTGAAAAAAAAGGTGGGCCTCGGTGGAATTTGAACTCAGAACGTAAGGACGGGCGAAATACCACTAAGCATTAAGCGTAGCGTGCTAACAGTTCTGCTAGCTCACCACCTCAATATGATAATAACAGTAATTAATAATGATAGACTAATTATAATAGATTAGTAAAATATATAAAAAATTAAAAATACCTACTAACATCAACCTTGAACTGAGTTTGTGGGGAGGGAGGTCCAAAATCTGACAAGACAAAAATGCCCTGCCCCTCTTGATTATTTGTGGCCTCCTTCCCCCTCCCCTCCCCCATACTTTTTAACCAACCGAAACCTGCTTTCTTTTCTCTCAGTGACTGGCCTATTGCTGACCAGCGTGCTGACAGGGTCAGCTAGTGCACCTGACCTAGTGACCGCTTATCGAGTGCAAAATGAAGAGGGTACGTTGTTATTTATCCGCAAAAAAAATTTTTTAAAAATAATAATTAAAAAAAAAACTGTTTGTGTGTCCCACGTCCCCCACACCTCGTCCAGCTGCTGTCTTCTCTTTCAGTCTGGCCGCCGCCTCCTTCCTCCTTCTGCTGTGTTTGCTCTTGTTGTCCATTCTTGCACCACTGCCACCAACACTCCACCACCCTCCTGCTTGCTCTTCCCTCCTCTTCTGCTTTTCACTGCTTTCTCTTCCTCTTTTTCTTGACAAAAAAAAAAAATACAATAAAGAAACACCCCAGCTACAACCTTTTTGTATGTTCCCTGCCTGATCTTGCTCCCTTTTTTTTGTTCCCCTTCTTTCTTCCAGCTCCATCCAACCTCCACTGCTTCTTTTCACTTTTCTTTCTCCTATTCGGTCTGTTCCTCCGGCCTTTCTTTTAGCTTTCCTTTACCACGGTTTGTCATACTACTACTACTACTATGTCTCACTGCCACCACCGCCGCCGCCGCCACCACCACCACCATTGTTGTCTTCTGGGCTTGACTGTTTCGGCAGCGGAGTGGAGTTCAGGGGTTTGGACAGGAGGGAGAGGGTTCTCCGCCTCCTTTCTATAACGGTTGTGGTCAAACAACAACTTCTATATTTTTTTGCCAAAGCCTTCCGCATTGTCCAGCCGGTCAAGTGCTCCTTCCCATCCAGGCCGACCAAAGCCTTGTGAATGGATTTGGTAGATGGAAACTGTAAGAAGCCCATCATATATATACTCTTTTACCTCTTTCAGTCATTTGACTGTGGCCGTGCTGTGGCACCGCCTTTTAGTCGAGCAAATCGACCCTGGGACTTATTCTTTGTGAGCCTAGTACTTATTCTATCGGTCTCTTTTGCCGAACCACTACATTATGGAGACGTAAACACACCAGCATCGGTTGTCAAGCAATGTTGGGGTGACAAACACAGACACACAAACACGCACACTTGTATATATATATGCATATATACGATGGGCTTCTTTCAGTTTCCATCTACCAAATCCACTCACAAGGCTTTGGTCAGCCCAAGGCTATAGCAGAAAACACTTGCCCAAGGTGCCACGCAGTGGGACTGAATCCAGAACCATGTGGTTGGTACTTATTCTAATGGTCTCCTTTGCCAAACTGCTAAGTTATGGAGACATAAACACACCATCACCAGTTGTCATGTGATGCCAGGGGTGGGGTGGATACACACACACATCATCATCATTTAATGTCCATTTTCCATGCTTGCATGGGTTGGACGGTTTTGACTGAGGGCTGGCAACCAGATGGGTGCACCAGGCTCCAGTCTTGATCTGGCAGAGTTTCCTCAGCTGGATGCCCTTCCTAACGCCTATATATATATATATATATATGGTGAGCTTCTTCCAGTTGTTTCTGTGGAGCCCAATGCTCAGAAGGTGCTCTTTATGTGCCACTAACATGGGTGCCAGCTACGTGACGCAGGCGTCAGCCATGACTCCTATTTCCGAGTTGACCTGTCCTCGGAATATTCTCCCAAACGGTGACAGTGTGTATTGTAACGTTTCCTGCCCAGCAAATCAGCTGCTGGCTTTGCACCTTGAAAAGTGTGTAAAATAAGGGACCTCACCTTCCCCACCCTCACTTGAAAAGGAAAAAAAGAAAAAAGAAGCAGAAAACAGGTTTTTTTTTTTTAAAGGTATTAATAACTGAAAAGGCATCTGGCTGCAAGTTGTTAAACTAGACTTCAATAAAACCTTCATCTAACCCATGCTGACATGAGAAAATAGATGTAAAAATGAACTAATGAACACACACGCATGAACATATATATATATATAATATATATATATATATATATATATATATATATAAATAAATATAAAGCTGAAGTTGTTTGTGTGTGGCAGGTTTGGTAGCCTTCAACTAACACTATCTCCTCTGAGACCCTGCAACATAAGTTGACCAAAATTGAGAGTATGATAGAAGAAGGCTTGCTCTTCATTCTGTAGAAGATAAATTTCAAATTGGACCATGTTAACACCCAAAATTATTTACATAAAAAAAGGTGCTTTTTTTCTATGAAAATCCCTATTTTTTACGATTTTTTTACTGCTCTGTCACCATTTTTCGGTGTATTTCAACCTGAAAAATGTCCACTTAAAGAGAATAACAAGGTATATAATGCAAAATTTTTACTTTTCAAAAATTCCAATTCTAAAGGGTCGAAACAAACCCGAGCAACGCCGGGCGATACTGCTAGTATATATATATATATATATATATATATATATTATATATATATATATATATATGGTGCTTTTACGTGTCACCGGCACGGGGGCCAGGCGAGGCTGTGAAACAAAACCAAAACAGGTGGAGCCAATGCTCAGAAGGTTCTCTTTATGTGTATCTGTAGGGGCCGGGCATGGCTGTCTGTTAAGGAACTTGCTTCCCAGCCACGTGATTCCAGGTTCTCTCTTTCTCTCTATTAGGATCTCACCAAGCGTGTTGCCCCTGCCGTGCATTGAACCAGCCATGGGCTAAAATAATGGTGTGGGGTGGGGTGGAGGAGGAGAATGTTTCAGTTTTGTTTTCAGGTTTGATTTAAGGTGCATGGGCCTTTTCTTTCCACCTTCCATATATCTGTGTTTTAAATATAGTTTATATCTGTGTGTGTGTGTGTGTGTGTATGCATATATATGTGTATGTATATGCATATATGTGTTTATGTATATGTGTGTGTGTGTGTATTTGTATGTATATGTATATATATATATGTGTATATATGTATGTATATATATGTATGCGCATATATATATGTGTATATATGTATGTATATATATGTAAGCGCATATGTATATATATGTATGTGTGTATATATACATACACATACAAATATACACACATATGTATATGCATATATGTGTTTATGTATATGCGTGTGTGTGTATATTTGTATGTGTATGTATATATATGTGCGTGTATATATATATGTATGTATGTATATATATGTATGCGCATATATATATGTATATATATGTATGTGTGTATCTATACATAAGGACATCATGCTCGGAATGGTCAGTGGCAAGAGAGGAAGAGGCCGACCAAGAACCCGCTGGCTTGACACCATCAGGAGTGATACCGGAATGGACATAGCCAGTCTGAAGGAAGCGGCCCAGGATAGAACTGACTGGAGGACACTGATCCAACGAGTGACTGAGAGTCGACTTCGACTGAACGGATAGAGAGAGAGAGTATATATACATACACACACACACACACACACACACACATGGTGGTGGTTGTCTACTCCTTGAGCAGTGATTCACCACCTCCTGTACCTACAACTTAGCATTGTCATGGCATCTGATGTGGCTTTTTAAACCAGACAATGTATTGGAAAGACACCCACGTAGATCGTATAACCGTTTTGGACCACCAAGAGCTGCAGTGAAGTTCTGATCTTTGTGGATCTTAAAATGGCTTTTTGAGGCCTCCATTTCGAATACAGATCTTATGGCACACACGGCATTGAAAGGTGTGCACAAACATAGGCAGAATAGTTCCAAGGAACTGCACACCCCCAGCATCTATCTGCACATGTGTGTGTGTGTGTATATATATATATATGTATATATATATATGTAAGGCGAGCTGGCAGAAACGTTAGCACGCTGGGCGAGATGCTTAGCGGTATTTCGTCTGTGTTACGTTCTGAGTTCAAATTCCGCCGAGGTCGACTTTGCCTTTCATCGTTTCAGGGTCGATAAATAAAGTACCAGTTACGCACTGGGGTCGATGTAATCGACTTAATCCATTTGTCTGTCCTTGTTTGTCCCCTCTATGTTTAGCCCCTTGTGGACAATAAATATATATGTATATATGTGTGTGTGTGTGTGTGTGTGTGTGTGTATGTGTGTATATATATATATATATATATATATATACACACACACTATAGAAAATATGTGTGTGTGTGTGTAGCTAATGTGTTGTTTTGTGATGGTAAAATCAACAACAAAAAGTACTGCATCTGGTGAGAGATTAATATCATTTAATAGACACAATCCATGTTTTTATGTGCTACTCGTAGTTTCTTGTGCTGAGGATATGCCAAACAATGTTTTGTAACACCTCTGACCTCTTGGCACAGTCATCGGGCATAACCCATGAATATGGGAATATCTTGTAATTGGAGGGTCGTTAATGACAAAGTTATTTTATTAAATTCTTCATTATTTTTAAAACTGAAGCAAAGCCCATTTGTTTCCAAAAATTAATTAATCATCAAACTAGTTTTCCTTCAGAGTTTTGCTTTGTATGAGAAATAGTCTTCATTAGTTTTCCTCTCTCTGCTGGCTTTGGTGAAAGGTATACGTCTTAGCGGAATTGTCTGTGAGGTTTAACCCTTCAGCATTTAAACCAGTCATACCTGGCTCAAATGTTCTATTTGTTTTACTCTTTTACTTGTTTCAGTCATTTGACTGCGGCCATGCTGGAGCACCGCCTCTAGTCGAGCAAATTGACTCCGGGACTTATTCTTTGTAAGCCCAGTACTTGTTCTATCGGTCTCTTTTGCTGAACCGCTAAGTGACAGGGACGTAAACACACCAGCATCGGTTGTCAAGCAATGGTAGGGGGACAAACACATACATATATATATATGTACACATATATGACAGGCTTCTTTCAGTTTCCGTCTACCAAATCCACTCACAAGGCATTGGTCGGCCCGGGGCTATAGCAGAAGACACTTGCCTAAGATGCCACGCAGTGGGACTGAATCCGGAACCTTGTGGTTGGTTAGCAAGCTACTTACCATACAGCCACTCCTGCGCCTCAAACTGGCCACATTTGACCCCTTGCATGCATCTTACACAGTCTTTCTAAGAATAAACAATCACACCATTGAAATCTCAAAGCCATGGAGCAATGCAGGATTTATTCAAAGAAATGTGAACAGATAGGCATCACATTTGACAGAGAAATCAGATGGCTAAAGGCTTTAAGTATTCTTCAGTATTATCACTTATGCATTCCTTTCCTTCTTGGGACACAAAACTCCACTTGTGAAGACCCGTTGAGGCAAGTGAAAATCAAAATCAAAATCTATCAACATCAATGGAATTTGTAGCTGTGATACCAGTGCCGGTGGCACATAAGAGAACCATCCGAACGTAGCCGTAGCCAGCGCCGCCCGACTGGCCTCCGTGTCGGTGGCACGTAAAAAGCACCATCTGACCGTGGCCATTGCCAGCTTCATCTGGTCCCTGTGCTGGTGGCACGTAAAAAGCACCATCCGATTGTGGATGTCTGCCAGCCCTGTCTGGCACCTGTGCAGGTGGCACGTAAAAAGCACCTACTACACTCACGGAGTGGTTGGCGTTGAAACACTGCCAGATCAGACTGGGCCTGGTGCAGCCTTCTGGCTTCGCAGACCCCAGTTGAACCGTCCAACCTATGCTAGCATGGAAAGCGGACGCTAAATGATGATGATGATGATGATTTTACTTCTGACTTTTGGCACTTAAACTGGCCATATCTGGCTCAATTGTTCTACTCCCTTTTATGCTCAGACTGGCCACATTTGACCACACACGTTTCCCCTACAATGTCATTCTCAACTTATACAATCACATCCGTATGATTGATTCAAACCATTGTGAATGAATAAGCATCACATTTGACAAAATAATATGAATTTTAAAGGGTTAACCCTTTAGGGTTCAGATTACTCTGTTAAATGTAATATTTTTTTTACTCAAATTGTTTTTAATTAATCCTGCATTATCTCATAGCTTTTGAGGTTTCAGTGATGTGATTGTTTGTTTTTAGAATGTCAATGTAGGTTAGGTGTGAGAGGCCAGATATTGCCAGTTTGGATATAAAACATATAGAATATTTGGGCCGGATTTGGCCAGTTTAAACACTAAAGGGTTAAAGCGGCGAGCTGGCAGAAATGTTAGCGTGCCGGGCAAGATGCTTAGCGGTATTTTGTCTGCCGCTACATTCTGAGTTCAAATTCCGCCGAGGTCGACTTTGCCTTTCATCCTTTCGGAGTCGATAAATTAAGTACCAGTTACGCACTGGGGTCGATGTAATCGACTTAATCCGTTTGTCTGTCCTTGTTTGTCCCCTCTGTGTTTAGCCCCTTGTGGGTAGTAAAGAAATAGGTTAAAGATAAGTACCGTCCTCTCTGGCCAAGCTCTCGTTCACTTTTATGAGGGCAACTTGAAGAGAATGTGGATGGTAGAGAATAAGGGGCTGCTGACGCTCGCAGTTTGGGTGTGTTTAGCAAAGGAAACGTTTCCCATGAAAGACTGGGGACGAAGCATTTCTCTTGTATGACTGTGATGCTGTTGACGACCGCCACTTCTTGTCTAGACAAGAGTAAAGAGCCCTTTCGGTCATGAAATGACCATGGGATTGCACCTAGAAAGTTCCCCCTCTGAGGTGCAAGTCTATGCAAGGTTGTTTATGGAAGACCAGCGGTTGCCCATGTGTACCAGCCCTTCCCTTCTTCCATGTCACTGATATATCAAAGGGAAAGGCAAAAGGCCCCTGATACAGCTTGGCCCTTGGGATGCGGTAGCTCATTTCTGCAGAGGAGTGAACTTGCGCAACATGAAATAAAGTGTCTTGCTCAAGGAGACAATCACTATCTCATGAGTGTGAGCCTGGCACTCTAACCACTGAACCGTGCACCTTCACAAATGTCTAGACAAGGGCTCACATGGGCCCCTTTCAATTTTCATCTACCGAATCCATTCACAAAACTTTGGTCCACCCTGAGCTTTAGCAGAAGGCACAGCCCAAGGAGCTGTGCAGTGGGACTGATCCCCAGACCTCATGGTCGGAAAACGGGGTTCTTAACCACACAGCCATGTCTGCCCCCTATGTAGTGGAAGCAGTAAGACTAACAGGACTGATTGGGGTCTTCTTTGAGTATGCTTTTTCTTTTTATGCAGCAAGAGAGGAGAGCCAGGCCCTTTTTTTTTTTTGTGGGTTGGGGCAGATCCCTGATTTTCCCCAAAATGGTCTTCCCCACTTTTCTTTTTTCTCATTGGGTTTTAGTTTTTCTGTTTTACTTTTGGTTATGCTCCTTTTGTTCAATGTAATCCCCAAACTGCTCCCGTCCCCTACTGTCATGCCTCTCTTCTCCTCATTGTCTTGGGCCCCTGTGTGGCCAGTGAAAGAAATAACAATTATTACCATTGTTGTTGTTATCAATATTTATAATTATTATTATGGCCTTGGCCCAAAATTTCAAACTGTCATTGTTGTTGTCATTTTATTATTGTTGTTGTTGTTATTGTTATTATTATTGTTATTATTATTACTATTATTATTACTATTATTATTATTTATTATTATTATTGTTATTATTATTATTATTATTATTATTATTTTATTATCGTTATTATCATCATCATTATTATTAATATTATTATTGTTATTATTATCATTATATTATCATTATTATTATCATATTATTATCATCATCATTATTATTATTATTATTATATTGTTCGTTGTCAGCCTCGGCTGGCCCCCGTGCCGGTGACACGTAAAAGCACCGTCCGTTTGCGAGCTCTGTCTGGCCCCGTGTCGGTGGCACGTAAAAGCACCATCCGTTCGTGTCCGTTGCCAGCATCGCCTGGCCCCGTGCCGGTGACACGTAAAAGCACCATCCGTTCGTGGCCGTTCGCCAGCTCTGTCTGGCACCTGTGCGGGTGGCACGTAAAAAAACACCCACTACACTCGCGGAGTGGTTGGCATTAGGAAGGGCATCCAGCCGTAGAAACACTGCCAGATCTGACTGGGCCTGACGAAGCCTTCCAGCTTCACAGACCCCAGTTGACCCGTCCAACCCATGCTAGCATGGAAGGCGGATGCTAAATGATGATGATGATTGTTATTATTATCATTATCATTATTATTATTATCATTATCATTATTATCATCATCATTATTATCATCATCATTATATTATGATTATCGTTATTATTATTATCATTATTATCATTATTATTATTATTATCATTATTATCATTATTATTATGATTATCATATTATTATTATCATTATCATCATCATCATTATTATTGTTATTATTATTATTGTTATTGTTATTATTATTATTTTGTATAGTTATGAGTTGTTATTGTTGTTCTGATAATTCGTAGCTGCATATTTGACATTGCGGTCATCTTGCATGTTGTTGCATTCAATGTTTTTCATTTTTTTTGTTTTTTGGTTTGTTTTCCATTGTTTTGAATCTTAAGAACTAACAGATTCACATACACACAGAGTATATATTTCCATAGGTAAGTGTGTGTGTGCGTGTGTGTGTGTCTACATACACCTCTTTCCATATCTGTATTGCTTTTGTTTCTGTTTACTTTGGCACCCAATCTGCTGAACTCCAAAGATGACAGCACTTTTAATGCTCTTTCACTATTTTCAATCAATCAGTCAACCGGTTGAGTAAACAGAACTATGAATGCACCCAAAATTCTAATCAGAAACGACTGTAAGTCTGTGGTGCACAAATAAACGAATCCTCTTATTTATGACCTTTCTTTTTTGTTTTTGTCTATCACTCTGTGACAACCTACCATATTTAACTTGGTTTTATACCTACGGATTTACAAAGTCAACTGGAGACAGACTTCACCTTCAGATCTCCCTTTTGGATTACCTATAGTTCGGCACCAATCAGAAAAGCATCTGTTAGCCTGATGTACTTGTATTAGCAGAGAACTTTAATATTTTGTCCAGACTAATATCCCTGTGTAGTGGAGGCGCAATGGCCCAGTGGTTAGGGCAGCGGACTCGCGGTCATAGGAGAGCGGTTTCGATTCCCAGACCGGGCGTTGTGAGTGTTTATTGAGCGAAAACGCCTAAAAGCTCCACGAGGCTCCGGCAGGGGATGGTGGTGATCCCTGCTGTACTCTTTCACCACAGCTTTCTCTCACTCTTACTTCCTGTTTCTGTTGTACCTGTATTTCAAAGGGCCGGCCTTGTCACTCTCTGTGTCACGCTGAATATCCCCCGAGAACTACGTTAAGGGTGCACGTGTCTGTGGAGTGCTCAGCCACTTACATGTTAATTTCACGAGCAGGCTGTTCCGTTGATCGGATCAACCGGAACCCTCGTCGTCGTAACCGACGGAGTGCTTCCATCCATCCCTGTGTAACATGGTTCTTGTCCCGGGGTTGCAGTGGTTATCTCTTATTTTCTTGCCCTCTGAAAGTATGAAAAAGGGATAATATCTCCTACAAAGTTTGCTTTGTTACAGTATTTATTCATACCCTAAAAGAATCCCTCTCAACACATGGTGTTCCCCAGATATTCCTGCTCATCATCAGAGACGCACATATCGTCAACCACTAAGGGATATGCTCAAGTGGTTTAAAGTCAAGCTACTGACAAACAAAATTGTGGTATTGAACAGAATATTTGCTATAACAATATTTCTGCTTCAGCAATTCAGCCCTGAATCTGCCTGGAATGTAATGGAAAACAGGTCAGTTTGAAAACATTGATGTCCAGGTGACAAAAGCAAAGTGTGAAGGGAATAGTAGTCATTTCCTTTCATTTCTAGATAGAAGCAAATAGGAAATAACATTTCTTGATGCTAAACAAATAGAAGAATATAAATGAAAATTTTGCTACGTAGTGCAATCTCTGATTTATAGCTCTGATATTTAGATTTATATATTAGGTGTTTATTCCACCATTAATCAGCTGCATCCTTCCTGGGTTTCTTTGCAGGTATTGAAGGTTACACGATGGTGCCGTCAGTACGAGCCCTGGAGACACTTCACAATGCCCTTACGCTCAGCGATGTCAATAGTTTCTTGCAGAAAGCCATGTCAATAGGCTTCAACACCCCAGCTTCGTCGCCGCCCAATGAAGCCTCCCTATCATCTTCCCAGAGGCCTTCAATTGTACCCTTGGGTGTCCTACACAAAGGTAAGGGGTCTATTTTGTATTGGTTCATTTGACTGAACCAAAAAAAAAAGAAAAATAGAAAACAAGTCTTTGATGAATATGGGTCAATTATTTTACCCGTGTACTTGCTGTTGAAGAGGGCTTATTTTGTAGGTGTGTGTGTATAAATATATATTCAATTCAGTGTTGTGCACTCATTCTCACTGTTCAACATTTACGTGTATATCTGTATACACACATACATATGCATTGATATATATATAAATATATATATATATATATATATACATACACACATATATATATATATAGATATAATCAAAAATAAGCAACAAGAATGAATCCGGTAATTTAGTACAATTGTTTCATACTACAACATTTTATTAAAACGAAGATTACTCGGCATCTTAAATCTGCTGTAATATTTACAGCTTTCAATAAAATGTTGTAGTATGAAACAATTGTACTAAATTACCGGATTCATTCTGTTGCTTATTTTGATTATAATCACCCCGCATATTTTTATGGTAACACCATAAAAAATTCTGGTGCATCTAAATTAAGTGACATATTCATTTATATATATGGTTCCGGGTTCTTAATATATATATATATATATATATATATATATATATATATATATATATATATATATATATTAAGAACAAACTTACTTAGAAATGGATGTGTGCGTTCTGTTGTGTAATAACAAATTAATAAATAAAACATATGCATATATACATACTTATATGTACGTACCTACCTCTACATGTATATATACATGCATATATGGGTACAGGACACCAAAAAAAAATCGAACACAATGAGAAACGAAAACATAAACACAAAACCAAGGAACTGGACATTTTTTTTAAACAAAGAAAAAATGGAGTCCAGGACAAACAATACAAGGAAAATTCCCCTGCTTCAGCCGCCATGGTTTCATCTACTCTGTGTTTCGAAGATGATACACATACATGCATTGATATATCAGGCTGTCCCATAAGTAACGTCCAGACTTCTATATTTTCAATCTATAAACGCTTTAACAGTATTGTAGAATGTCTGATGGCACCAAGTAATATTTGTATTTATTTAGACATACTCTTTTACTTGTTTCAGTCATTTGACTGCGGCCATGCTGGAGCACCGCCTTTAGTCGAGCAAATCGACCCCGGGACTTATTCTTTGTAAGCCCAGTACTTATTCTATCGTTCTCTTTTGCCAAACCGCTAAGTGATGGGGACGTAAACACACCAGCATCGGTTATCAAGCAATGCTAGGGGGACAAACTAAGACACACAAACATACATGCACACACATATATATATATACATATATACGACGGGCTTCTTTCAGTTTCCGTCTACCAAATCCACTCACAAGGCTTTGGTCGGCCCGAGGCTATAGTAGAAGACACTTGCCCAAGGTGCCATGCAGTGGGACTGAACCCGGAACCATGTGGTTGGTAAACCAGCTACTTACCACACAGCCACTCCTGCGCCCATATATGTATAAATACATGCATATATGGGTACAGGATACCAAAAAAAAATGCTGAACACAATGAAAACACAAACACAAAAACACAGAAACTAACCTTTTTCCGAACAACATAAAAACACCCCCAGAGAAACGAGACACGCAACATAAAGAATATCCCCCTTCTTCAGTTGTCCCTGTTTCAACTATTCCACATTTCTAAGGCAAGGACAAGATGCGACTTCATTGAAACAGTCCTTCCCGCAAAGCAAATTAAATGAAATTTGGGATTTTTTGTGGAGGGGTAAAAGTGTTAACAAGAACAGGACAGTGAGAACAAAACAGTAAAAGCAAACGGTGAGGGCTAAGCCCCTAGTTCCATGCCGTGGGAATGAACCTGAAGCGATTTCATTGGGAAGCAAATTTTTTTTACCTATACAGCCAAGCCAAACAACACACACACACACACACACACACACACATGTTCAATTTGTTTCTCTCTTTCACTCTTTCTTTCTTTCTCTCTCTTCGTCCAGCTCAGAGCCTGTCGTCATCAACCAATTCCAGTGCCGGACCCTCGTCGCCAACTTCCTGTTCCACACCCGTCGACCTCTGGCAGAGACTCACCATGTTCATCAGTGACAACCAGAACCTCAACATTCCGGCTACCACTGACGCTGTCTCTCTCAGTGGCAGCGGCGACCCGTCCGAATTTAGTAAAGATCCATCTTGAAGTCAAAAGAAGGAAGAAAGAAAGAAAGAAGCAACAACACTGGAGACCTC